>NC_064811.1:199595563-199774980 GCF_023721935.1 Panthera uncia | reverse complement strand
GGGGCCACTTCTGCCGGGTCGCAGCGGCTGCAGCGCGGGGAGGGGGTGGCCGCCGCCCCGCTCTTCAAGTGGGAGCGCGAGCACCGGGCTTTTTTCGGGGCGGTTGCTAAGCGCGGAGCTCCCGGCGCAGGGTTTTGTAACCAAGCCTCCCCCGGCAGCGGCTGTTGCTGTTCTCGGCTCGCTCGCTAACGATCGCAGAGAAATAATGAGGATGTAATTATTGCATCCTGCGCTGCCAGGGGTGGGGGCGGCAGGCACGGGCTCTGCGTGCGCGGGCAGGTGGGGCCGGGCTGGGGAGGGTGCCCCAGCCCACCTGGCAGCCCTTCTTGCGCGTGCTGCGCCCAGAGGCTTGGAGCCAGCTGGACGGGGGGCCGGGGGCGGGGGGAAGGTTAGGAGAAAGAGTTAGGAGAGGTCGGGAGGGGGCCACCGGGCAGAGTGTCTCAGAGGTCAAGGAGGTCTGTAGATGGAGAGGGCCACGTGCAAAGGGGAGAGGGTGCAGGCGGAGAGAGAATAGGGCCCAAGTGGAGGCAGGAGATGTCTGCAGGTGGCGAGAGCAGAGGTCTGTGGGTGGAGAGGGGCGAGGGCACAGGTGGAGAGGGGAGGGGCTTGCAGGTGGAGAGGGCGCGCGTGGAGATGGGAGGGGGCGCAGGTGGAGAGGGGAGAGAGCCTGTGGGTGGCTGGAGATCTGCATGGGAAACTCCAAGCAGCCGCTCTTCCACACTTGTCAGCTGCTGTGATTCCAGCCGCCTGTGGTCTCTTCTGCCTAACGAATGGCGATCCCGGCCGGGGCTTGGAATCAGGAATTCGTGACTTCTCAGCCTGGGCTGTCTTGTATTGATTACAAATCAAGCGATGGGTAGCGAATGAATTCTTCGTTGGTGGTGTTAAGGCTGCGGGCGAGGGCTGGTGTGGTTTTGGAGCTCGGAATGTAAACTCAGTGCTTTGTCCCCTTGGAAGCCAAGGCAGGGGAGCTCAGAGGACTTCAGACAAGGACTTTTCTGGGGGCCTCATCCCTGGGGTCTTGGTTTTTTGCTGGCAGTGTGTCCTTGGGGAGCATGGCATGTGGTTGGAGCTCGGGGACCTGGTACTTATTTGCAGATGGTAAATTAAATTAGTTGTATTAGTGACTAGAGAATCCCTAGGCTCCCAGCACAGCCTAGGGGAGTCCATGCACCTCCTCCAGCGGGGACTCTCTTCCTCCAGTCACAAGGCTGACGTCACACACACCCCCTCTCCCCACTTTGGAAGGAGCCACATTTACATGTGAGGTTCATATGCCTTACAATGCCATTTTCATTTTGCTTCCTAAATAGTCTCAGGGTAAGGCAATAGGTAATAACTGAGGCAGAAAATGGTGAATTGATGAAAAACTGGTGATTGTTGGCAGGTCATGTTGTTATTCTTGTGTTCAAAAAATGCCATTAATCAGGGTTTTCCAGTAGCCAAATTGTCTTGTGCAGGCACTGGGTGACTCACAGACTTGGCTCCAGCAGTAATTGTGGAGCGTGTACCACGTCCTTTTAGATGATGTGACTTTTTCATTGCTTGGAGGAGAACAAATTGGAATATTTTATGCCTCACATCAGGGAACACGACTAGCCAGCACTGGGGAATACGGTCTGCTCGGGCACATCTGGGCAAAGTACGGACCTAATGAACGAAGGTAGGGGAGGAAGTCCTGTCCTAAAGCACACTGCCTGTTTCTAGAGCACTGCGGATGTCTTGTCCAGCTTGAGAAGGTCTGTAAAGCGTGGTTTACTGTCACCAATCACCTGTCAGGGGAGGCCCACTCTGTGTCTGTGAGCCTCTCTGCCCCTTCATGAACTCTCCTCCTGAAACCCTCTGTTCCTGGTGAAGAAGTCAGTAAGCCTTGAGTGACTTCCTCTAGTGATGTCACATCTGCAGGATCACTGTCAGTTACAGGGTACGCTGAGCGAGCCAGATACTGCCCCAAATGGTAATCCAAGGTGACCATGGATTCAAATGAGTGTTTTCTCACCACAGAGATGTTTGCTCAGAAAAGCTGTCTAAGCCAACTTTTCATTCTGTTAATCATGTATTCCCTTTCCTTCCAAGAAACTTGGTACTTACGCTAGAGTTGTCCAAAGTAGTTGTGCCCGAGACAGAAGGAAACATGTCTTCATTCACCACTGGTTTGGCATGGCTGATGTCCTGATGATTTAGGTGAATTAAAAAGCGTTTATTTTTATAGCATTCGGGACACTTTGCATTATATCTCCCCAGGGACAGAAATATGTCCTTCTATGGCACTCTCTTGCTTCTCTTATTTTTGTCTACTTTGTTTGTGAAATTGGGGGAAATTCCAAATTAAATATTAAGAGCAAAAACATGCTTTGCAGCATTTGGGTCCCGTTGGATCCCAGATGTCCAGAACCACACCAGTTCTGAAACAAAAGTGTTCTCATATGATTAATATCATTAGAGGTTTTCTTATGTCTGTTTTTAGCAGATTATCTTACATCTCGTGCCTACGTGAGGAAGACTTCATGATTACTGAAGAAGCTGAGTGGTGAATACTTGGAGTATAGATTTTGAAGGCAAAATAATTTAAAGTATTATTTATTGGCCCTTGGAATGGATATGCCAGGGTCATTCGGTGGATACAATAAAAAGAACTGTGATTCATCGTTTTGGACAGATGGGAGTCTGTTTAGAGCATTGCCAGTATGTTGGTTATAAGAGAACTATAGGCTCCCATACAGGAAGCTAGTGGGCCAAACACTTCGGGAACTTAAAAGTCCATGGGGCGCCTGGGTGGCGCAGTCGGTTAAGCGTCTGACTTCAGCCAGGTCACGATCTCACGGTCCGTGAGTTCGAGCCCCGCGTCAGGCTCTGGGCTGATGGCTCGGAGCCTGGAGCCTGTTTCCGATTCTGTGTCTCCCTCTCTCTCTGACCCTCCCCAGTTCATGCTCTGTCTCTCTCTGTCCCAAAAATAAATAAAAAACGTTGAAAAAAAAAAAATAAGAGAACTATAGGCTCCCAGCTCCCATACAGGAAGCTAGTGGGCCAAACACTTCGGGAACTTAAAAGTCCTTCTTCGTCCACCACGGTTTTATGGGTGTGTTGTGTCCTCTCACCGTGGTCCTAGCTGAACACCAGCTTCTCACATGTGTGTGCTCGTTCGGCGGGTGCTTGTGACAACAGCGAATGGGCCCGGTGCTCCGTGTTCACTCGTGACCAGAGCAGTCGTGTGTAGGGAGCCGGCCCGTGTGCTCTGGGTGAAGAGGGTGGGGTTGCAGGGTGTACTGCCTCCCGCTTGCCTCCTGCATCTGCCCGTGGAAGAGCCCTGACGTTTCCAGCCCCCTCTCCCTCCCTGGGCGTCCCGGCTGGGCCAGGTCACAGATGTTGTCAGCATCCGTCTCCTTGGCTAGGCAAGTGGACATGGTGAGTGAAACCCTGTTCTTCTCTGTGAGCGCCAGTCCCGCGTGTGCTGGCTTCACCGGCTTCCGAAAAAGGTGCTGGCGGTGAGCCTCCCGTGGGCCCCTTGGCGTCTCCTGACTTTCAGGCCTGGAGCGGTGCCTGCCCGTTTCTCTGGCTGTTCTGACAGTTCCCACCAAGCGCTTCAGAGAACGTGTCTCCCCGCGAGTGTTTGCCAGCGGATATCTAAACCGTCACATTGGACTTTGAGCTCTCTGTCTTTCTGGATGCATCTTGAAGGAGATAAACTCTCTAGACCAGCCTCTGTTGTACTTGCCATGCGGCGTGAATTCACCCTTCTGTGAGGCCATCTATTTCCTTTGGAGGGTCCCCTGTGCCCACTTTGAGGGCTTGGCTGGGGTGGTCTGCCCTCTGTTTAGAGGCGGGCTCCCCATGGCCTAAAGGAAGTCACAGCCCCGGCCCTGCCTCAGGAGTAAGAGCATCCCTGTGGAACTTGACCTTTCCTTTGAGCCCAGAACTGGCATATGCATTGTGAGGAGTGGGAAACTTTAGGAAGCCAAGCTAAAAAGATGTGGGCCCTGGAGTCCTTGCCATAAACTCACAACCTGGAGGGGTGGCCTCTCTGAAAAGGAAGCCACCTTGCAGGGAATACCAGTCTGTGAGGGACAGCAGGGCTCTGGCTGTGGGTGGAGACCACTTGGTCTCAAGAGCGTATTGTGCATGAGGCGTCATTACTGCTTGATATTCGGTTATATAAACCAGGAAATCTACCCCAGTTTGAATTGGGTTTTCTGTCCCTGACTACAAGATGAGATGTGAGGATTTTTTAGTTTCTCCAAAATGTCTACGTTAAAGCTTTCCTTGTGGTGTAAGATTGGTCCATCTTGAGGTGATATTTTTGTGTGATAGACCCTTTCATGTGTATCCACGGAAAAAAAAAAAAAAAAAGAAAATCTTTGCCAAAGAGGAGTAAGCCTTTTCAGTCATCCCATCCATAAAATTGCAGCAAATATTTTAAAAAGTAACTTTGTAAATGTAATTGGTCATAATCTTTACGATGATGTACATACTCTGCACAAAAACAGCCATGCTGCAATGATCCCTTTGGGGTCCATAGAGAACATAAGCCGGGCAAATAAGCTCATCCTCTCGTGCTTAAGGAACGTGGGTCCTACTGATTTAGCTTGGCACCGACCGACAGGGTCCATGTGGGCAGTGTACATGGTGGTGAAGAGTGCGGGCTCTGGAGTCTCACCTGCTGGGCAGCCCAGGGCCAGTTGATTTGACTTCAGTCTATGGCAGTCCTTTGTTCCTAAGAGAGGGACAGATGCAAGTAACTCTGTGGGACTGTCCTGACGTTTGAAGGAATTGATGGCCGTAGAGCACGTAGAACGGTGTGCCGTAAGTGCTCGGCAAGTGTTGACTGTTTGTGTCATGAAGTCACAGTGGAGCCCGGTGTGCACCATCCTCTGTTGGGTGCAATCAAGCGACTCTTGGAGTTCCCATAACCTAGGTATTTATTATTTCTACTCTTACTTGTGTATCTATTTTGCTGCTTATTTCCAAAATGTTTTCACCTGAGTTAACCACAAAAGACAAGGCTAAAAATACTGATAGACAATTAGAGCAAACAAGCGTGGCAACTATGAAGGTTCACATGATTCTTTGGGCATACAATTTGACTGAGTTTCCTTTTTACCAAGTCAACGAAAACCAGAAAATACAGGACCTCACATGATCACCTTATGGGCTGGACTTGGCATACTTGTTTTTCAGTGAAGAAAGTATCGTCCTTAGCGCTAAATCACGATGTTCTCCTGGTAGACTTTACAGCGAGGGTTTGAGGTTGTGCCAGATGTAAGAGTTGTACAGATACAGAAGTGTTTTCATGAGTGCATCTTTCAGTAGACCGTGAAAGACATGGAAAGCAGAATGTACAGACCTGACCTACAGGAGGCCACAGTGACCTCCTCCAGTATTTCCATGTTGTCTCCATGACCAGAGGAGAGGTGTGGGTTCAGGAGCCGTGTCTGCCTGACTTTGCCTCATGCCCTAACCTGCTGTAGTTTAGTGTTTGTGGGTTGAATATCCTGTGGACATCTCAGGTTTCTTAGCTCTTCCGTATCTTCATACCTGCATAGACATGCCCAGTGAACATGTCTTAGTCAAAGATGAGGGACTGTGTTGTCCAAATGTGACCCCAGGTGAATGGGGTCATCGTGGGTATGGTCTCCAACCCCAAGGCCACTTCCTGTCTCTGTCCTCCCCCCACACTTTGGGGAGTGGTACTCAGTCTCCACGTAAGAGCTTAGAAGCCATTGTGGTAACTTTCCTGACCCTGTGACATCGGCTAGGTAACTCTCCCTGTGCATCTACTATTATAGTAAACCTCAGATTGCACTGTGATTAACCCTTTACTTCCCTTTCAGAATGACAGCTTTTGAAGGAGGATGCTGGTCTCATGCGTCCTTGCCTCCCCATCTATCTAGCTATCTGTGACGGTGCCTGAAAGCGCAATGGGGGGACCCAGTCTGGCACAACGGGTGTCCCAGATCTGACCTTATGTCTCTTTCTCTTCCTTCGTCCCCATGGCTCCTCCCATGGGTTTTGAGGCTCTGTTGTCAGATCCCGTCACTGCTTGGTTTCCTCTTTCCTGACTTGGCCATGAGCAGAATGATTCCAGGCTTCTGTCCACACTTAACCATTGTTTCTTTTGTGTGCTGTCCTCGATTTATCTTTTCAGATCTCCTTGAATTGCAGCTTCCCCGTTGACGGGTTCTTTCGATGCGGGAAGCAAGTTATCCCTGTGGTTCTTGGTGCCTCTCTTCGGGATTATTTCATGGAAGACCATGCTTTGTGCTCCTCATGCTTCCACGTGCCAGTTGCCCAGCTCTGTCCATGGTGTGGAGGAGAAGCAGTGCACCAGGGGGATCTGGACCCCCCCCCCCCCTACGGTTTACAGAGCGTTTTAGGTCCTATCGCTCAATAGATATTTGAGTAAGTGAATCCACAACCAGTTACCTCCTTGGTGCCCTGCAGGAGAGGCTCCATCCTCTTTCTCAGAGGGTATGAGGCTGACCAAGCTGGGGAATTTACAGACACATCAGTAGATGGTTTATCTTTTTCATTTGACAAAATAGTGAAACTTTTGGCTCTTTGAAAATAATTTCCATTTTTCTGACATTCTTTGTAGTTGGCAGTTTCTGAACAAAACTTTTGAGCATCTGTTTGCTGACTCTTAAGTGTGGAATATATATAGTGTGATAACTTAGAGATTTTCATAAACAGTTGAATATTGCTTCTTCAAACTTCCATTGTGGCTATTTTAGCATAACCTTCCTGGCTGTATGATCTAACGTTCTAGGTCATCACTGTCATTAGATTCAAAAGTTTTATTTTTGTTGCGAAAGACAGATTGTATAGGTATTTTGAGCCACCGAACAGTATATTTTAGCGTTCAATTTATCCACTTGTTTCTCTAATGATATTTTATTAACAGTCACAGCACTCATTTAAAACAAAAACTTCTTTTGTGTATAACTAGTGCCAGCAATTTCACCTCTGGGAACATGTCCTAAGAAAATAGTCATGGATTTATAGGAAATTACCTAAGCGATGTTCACTCCAGCTTTGTTTCATAGTCAAATGTTGGAAAACAGGAATACTAAGACATTAGATAGATTCGCTATGTTACCGTCGCGGGATAGAAAAGTCAACACCCGTTAAGATGAAAGTGAGTACTTGGGACCACAGAAAGGCGTCCGTGGCACGTCAAGTGAAGAAGGCGGATTAGGAGGAGTGAGGACACCGTCGCCCCGTGTCCCGGAAGCGTCCCTGGCCTGAGCAGAGAAAAAAGATGGGAAGGACGTGTGGGGGCCGCGCCTCACCCCTTCTCAGCTCTGGTGTTGTGAGAGGGGCGGCTGCCCACTGCGATCTACGATCTACGCCGCAGACCCGTCCGACTCGGTGAGCCCTCCGGGTCGCTGTCCTCGCCCCGCGTTTCTCTGCTCATGTCGGACCCCTCTGCCCGGTTCCAGGCTGGGCCGTGTCCCGCCGTCAGGGCCTCAGCTCAGCCCTGGCCCCTGCCCCCGTGCTCCCGGACCCGGCGGTCACCCCTCCCCGCGTGGCGCCCTGTCAGGGAGTGCTCCCTAGTTCCCGTCCGACGCGCTGTGAGTTCTTTATTTTGGGGCGTTTGTCCCCGGCCTGTGACAACCAGCAGTGCCGAGTCCTTGCGGAGCGCGTGACACACGGACCCGTCTTCCCTGCTCTGGTCCTGGGAGGTCGGCGCCCGCATGTGGTGCATGAGGAGACCCAGGCAGGGAGGGCAGGTGACGTGCCGAGGGTCACACATGTGGTGTGGCGGAGCTGGGGAGCTGGACGCTTCCCGCGTGCCTCTGCTGGAATATCAGCTCTGCGAAGGTAGGGGGTGTGTGAGGGGACGGGGTCACAGTGTGAGGGGACGGGAGTGTGTGAGGGGACGGGGGTGTGTGTGTGAGGGGACGGGGGTGTGTGAAGGGACGGGGGTGTGTGAGGGGACAGGATTGGAGGGGACAGGGTCCTGTGAATTTTGGTCACCGCGGTGTCGCAAGCCCCTAACATGCCCTGTCCCCTGCTGCTCCTTCCGTGTTCGTTGACAGGTGAATACTGATCAGAGCTCTGACTGTCGTCCGTGATGCCACCTAGGTTGATGATCTCTTGGTTTCTCTTTTTCTGATTGTATCAGAATGCGTTTGGCCTCAGGTGACAGTCCCACACAGAATGACTGAAACAGGACGTGTGTCTCTCTTGTCACAAGGGGTGGCGGGCAGCATGTCACCAGGGATCCTGCTTTGTGCCTGTCCTGTTTGGGGTCTTCACTGTGTAGGTCTGAGCCTGAATGGTGAAGGCGGCCGTCACTCCCAGGTGTGACCACAGCTGGTGGGAGGAGAGGACTGGCCCCCCCGTTGGGGACCCCACCAACCGCTGTCACAAAGTGACAGTGTTCGTTAGCTCTGTGGCAGAGCTTGGCTTCTAGCTCAGGTCAGGTCAGAACAGGGTTCCTGGTCAGTGAGTGCTTTCCCCAGACCGCGGGTTCCGGACCCAGGTTCTCTCTGTGGCTCTGCTGTCCTCACTCGAGGCTTCCAGGGTCTCTGTGCTCATGTAACCAGGAGAGCGAGGCACCCGGAGGACCTCGTGGGGCACAGCTGGGGGGCAGGGCCTCAGACCACCTGCCACCTCTCCTTCCCCTTGGCCTCTGTCACCTGCCAGGTCGCTTGCAAGGTTGGTGGTGGGTGCAGAGCCCTGTGGGGCCAGAAAGAGGAGGAAGTTTTTGTGATCAGCTGACCACTTTTGAGACCCCTTCCTTGCTTCATTTTTCTGACTGAAGAGACCTTGCCTGGAGGGTTTCCGGAAGATTTGACCTCTTCTCCAGGCCCCTCTGGACCAGTTAGACAAGGCCATCACTTGGATTAACATCAACCCTACCCATCGTGGGGTGGGCTGCACCTGGCTGCTATGAGGCTACATGGGGGAGGTTGGGGGGGGGAGCTGGTTTCCCCCATAAACCAGGAAGGCGGGTGGCTGTTCTGTGTTCTATGCACAGCCTCAAATACACCGCTCTTCTGACTCGATAGCTTCTCCACATAACACTTGCGTAGTAGAATAGTGTCTTAGAGGAATTCTCGATGCGTCTGTCCAGTAAAAGATTGCAAGTAGGGAACGATAGGCCCGCCGTGAAAAGCCACTAACGCCACAGGACCTAGCCTGTCATTGGTCAGCGATCATATGTTCATTCAACAGTGGATTTACCAGTTAGAGTTCTCTGCTCTCAAGTACCGGAAATAAATCCCTGCTAATTTAAGCAGGAGAGAATCCACTGGAAGGATCTGGACCGGTTTACAGACCTAAGAAAAGCTGAGAATCAGGCTTCAGGAAGACAGAAGCCTTGGCCGCTCACTGGCAGGATCTGGGGGACCCCATCACAGCCTAGTTGTCAGCATGGAGCTTCCGTGCAGCTACCCTGGGGCACATGCAGGCCCCTGGATTGGGGTGGCTGCGGACCATGCGGAACGCCGGCCAGGCAAGTGCATCTTGTCCTATTCTTTGCAAGGAGAAGACCTGGCCTTTGCCCATAAATCACCGGAGTCCAAACTGCGGAGAAGGTGAGACCCCTAAGATCTTGTACCGCTTACGACACATAGCTACATAGGTACCTTGGGTCGAATGAGGGTGAGCAGTGACACGTGAGGAGTGTCACTAAGGACGCCTTGGATTACTGGCAGCAGTGCACAGTCTCTTCCTTTGGCTCTGCCTGTGAGCTTTCGTTCCAGCACTTTAGAATTTCCCTTTATTTTATTTTATTTTATTTTATTTTATTTTATTTTATTTTATTTTATGTATTTTTTAAATGTTTATTCATTTTTGAGAAACAGAGACAGTGCGAGTGGGGAAGGGGCAGAGAGAGAGACACGCACACAGAATCCGAAGCAGGTTCCAGGCTCTGCGCTGTCAGCACAGAGCCTGACCTGGGGCTCGAACACACGAACCACGAAATCATGCCCTGAGCTGAAGTCGGACACTTAGCCAACTGAGCCACCCAGGGGCCCCAGAGTCTCCCTCTATTTTAGATGTAGGCTATTCTTTGTAAAGTATGTAGGGTCTTCTCGGGGAGCAAGAACAGGCAGAACCCAGGGGCCAGTGTCTTATCGTCAACCTCAGTAACGTGTTTGCTTGGCTGCCAGATGCTGTTGTCTCTTGCATTTCTACTGCTTTTTGAAACCTCTACTATGACGTAGGCTCTCCTCTCCCTTAGCTGGTGGAGAAATTGGAGGCTAGCTGGGTGACATTCATACATTCTCTTTTCTTTTTCCAGTCACTGGATAATTTAGGGTAAACATTTAGAAATTTTAGAGAAGCACGTATTAATGACTTAAAAGTTACCAATAATTCCATGACCTAGAAACAATCATTGTTTTTGTCTTACATGCTTCCTTCCCATCTTATTATTTTTTAACTTTATTTTTTTTCCAAGTTTATTTATTTATTTTGAGACAGAGAGAGAGGGACGGGTAGAAGAGAGACAGTGGGGGAGGGGCAGAGAGAGAATGAGAGAGAGAGAATCCCAGGCAGGTTCTGTGCTGTCAGCACAGAGTCTTGATGTGGGGCTCAAACTCACGAATGGTGAGATCATGATCTGAGCCAAGATTAAGAGTTAGACGCTTAACCCACTGAGCCACCCAGGTGCCCCTATCTTACTGTTTTTTAAATCAAAATTGGGAGCTATAGCATGTTTTTCACTTCATACTCTTTTCTGAGACTGTGCCCATATTTTCAAAACATTTTTTGAGTTGATTTTATTTGAAGTGTAGTAATCCGGTGTGCAGTGTTATTCAGATATTCCCCTGTTGTTAAAGTGGCTTCCCAAAATTTTTGGCCATTATGTTGCTGTTAATAGCTTTTCTGATCTTTTCTGGAAATCTAGGTAATTTTCCTCTAGTAAATTCCCAGAAAATGAATGATTGGATTAAAGGGTGCATGTAGTTGATTCGGGCTGCTGTGACAGATTACCACAAGCTAGTGGTTTAAAATAGACGTGTGTCCTGTCGCATTTCTGGGGACCAGAAGTCCGAGATGGAGGCATCCCCGAGCTGTGCTCCCTGCACAGACCCCCTCACTCCGGTCTCTGCCTCTGTCTTCATGTGGCTTCTTGTCTGTGACTCCTGTTTCTCTCCAGTCTCTCTCTTTGAGAGACTCTTGTCATCGGATCTGGAACCCACCCGGATGACCCAGGAGTGTTGCCTCATCTTAGGGTCCCCAGTGTAATCACACCCTCAGAGATGTGCTTCTAAATGAGGGCAGGCTACCAGTTTCCAGCCAGTGGAGGCCTCTCCCTGCAGAGCCAAGTACCCCCACCAGCCTGGGCCTGAGTGCTCAGCACATTCTGGGAAAAGGGGGCAAGCATGTGCTGACTGTGGCTCAGGACAGGGCTGTGCAAGTTTAAGAGCCCTGAGAGCCAAGGGAAGGAACATCAGAAAAGTTCGGTGCTCACCATGCTGAGCTTGGTAGCACGTTGATCTCATCCTTAATGGGCTAATATCCTTTATATATAAAGATTATTTTCATGGGTGCATAAAAATGGGCGAGGAGGGGCGCCTGGGTGGCTCAGTCGGTTAAGCATCCGACTTCGGCTCAGGTCACGATTTCATGGTCCATGAGTTCGAGCCCTGCGTCAGGCTCTGTGCTGACAGCTCAGAGCCTGGAGCCTGTTTCAGATTCTGTGTCTCCTTCTCTCTGACCCTCCCCCGTTCATGCTCTGTCTCTCTCTGTCTCAAAAATAAATAAACATTAAAAAAAAAATTAAAAAAAAAATGGGCGAGGATTAGCAGGAAGTTAATAAAGGAGTTCATGGTGTCAATAAGCATTCAAGAATGGTCAAACTCACTAACAAAAGGTCACAAAAAGGTAAATTCAAAATCACTCTTTTAAACTCGCAAAATAGGTTATTATTTTAAAAATAATTAATGGCCACACACTTTCAATATTTGATTATCAGGCATCTGAGCATGAGCCCATTCGTTTGTATGCCTTCAGCTTTCCCAAAATACCCCCGTGGGGCATTTTTATCTGCCAAGTGTGCCGTCCCTAACGCTCGCTTTCCCCTGCGCTCCACAGCTGATCAGAGAACACTGTGTTCCGACTTTATAATGAAATGTAGATTTCCTGTTTCAAAAGGCTGAATGGGATAGCATTTTTTTAAGAAGAACTCAAGCTGGCTAAATTTAGTGTCTGAAAAATGTCCAGCCCCAAAATAGACCTTTTCCGAACTGTCGGACGGGCTGCACTGTCTTCTTGATGGACAAGGTGAGCCGGCGAAGGTGCTGGAGCCTGGAAGTTCGGTCCTCCCGGAACCTCAGCCGGCAGACAGGTGCTGTTAGTGATGCTGATGGTGTCCCGGCCACCGCGCCCTGGAAGGATCTGTGTGCTGTGCAGTCTTATCCCTTCCCATAGTTTGTGACACAAATGTCTGGTGGGATACAAGCTCCTGACTGTTTCTGGTTCCTGTTCAGGGGTCTCTCTCCTGCCCCATTCTTTGACTTGCCAGCTCAGCGTCCTCCCTACTCGTCCTCGCTTTCTGTTGTGAAGACTTTTAAAATTTTTTTTTTAACATTTATTTATTTTTGAGACAGAGAGAGACAGAGCATGAATGGGGGAGGGGCAGAGAGAGAGGGAGACACAGAATCGGAAGCAGGCTCCAGGCTCTGGGCCATCAGCCCAGAGCCTGACGCAGGGCTCGAACTCACGGACCGCGAGATCGTGACCTGAGCTGAAGTCGGACGCTCAACCGACTGAGCCACCTGGGCGCCCCTCGTAAAGACTTTTAAAAAGGACCTGTAAGGTTTAAAACACACCAGCTCTTTTCTGGATTTCCTAACTCACTCCTGATCTTTAGGGCAAGTTCAAAATTCTGCTTCATCTGACATTCTTGAGCTTCTTATTTCCTCCCGATGCACTTCACTCACTGGCCGTCCTTTGTGAAACGCGTTGTGTCGAGTCACATGCTGCAGTCAGAGAGGATCGTGAGGCCCGGTCCTTGCCTTCCAGAGGGTCCCAGTCTGGTGGGAGCCATGGAAACGGGATAGCAAGTACCGCTGGTCCTTGAATGGCGCTCAGCGATGGCATCTGATGCAGACAGCTGGTGCAGGGACCCCAGGGGGTCAGGTGCGCGCGGGGCCTGCTGAGCATCTGTCTGGGATGCATCTGGTGTGGTCGCGAGGGAATGTGGGCTGAGGCTGCAGGTGTGTGCCCAGAGCTGTGCCACCTGCCGGTCTTCCTGCTTTCACGCTCTGGGCCCGTTCATTCAGCAAGAAACCCAGCAGATGC
Source organism: Panthera uncia (assembly GCF_023721935.1). Taxonomy (NCBI): domain Eukaryota; kingdom Metazoa; phylum Chordata; class Mammalia; order Carnivora; family Felidae; genus Panthera; species Panthera uncia. The sequence continues at coordinate 199,761,723 of NC_064811.1, read as the reverse complement.
CACTGTAAGGGGGACTGGATCTCCTTTTGAAGTGTATGAGTGGGGGCTGCAGTGGTGGCCAGCAAGCGTGGGATCCATGAAGACCCACCCAGCCTCTGGCAGCGGACCCTGAAGGGTCAGGCAGATGTGGACTTTGACGGGTGGCAGGTACCTCAGGGCTAAGCCTCTGTGGAGTGGGATGCTGGCTGGCTGGGTCCCCTCGTCCCACAGCCCAGAGTCGCCCCACTGTTGGCCTCCCTGCATGCAGCCTGCCTCTTGGGCTTCTCAGGACGGTCTTCCTCTCGAATATTGCATTTCTTTGTTCAAGGAGACTCCTGCTTACCTTGTTTCTCAAGGTTATTTTTAGAAATATAGGCAAAAGCCACAGTCACTCCACTCTGATTGTCTTCTCCTGAACCCCCACCTTAGAAGAGCACAGACTGCAAGCTGAGAGTGCGTGTTTAACTTGACTTATCTGGGTCAAGTGTTATCATGCCTCTCTTGCAAACATGCAAACAGTGTCTTTGGAAAGTTGGAGGCCTTTACAGTGTGGGACACAAACCAGAAAACTTAGTCCGGGAGCAGGGGTGTAGCCGAGGACCTGTGACTGCAGTGGGGAGAGGTTTCCCTATGTGCTGCGATGTTCCCCCGTGGGTCAGAGTAGGGACTTGCCACGTGCCTCTCGGGAGGAACAGTGAGTGACAGCAGGGCATATTAGGCTCGGTGTTTTTTCCTTTTTTTAATTTGAGTATAGTTGACACGCAATGTTAATTAGCTTCCGATGTATAACATAGTTATTGGACAGCTGTATGTCACGCTGTGGCCACCTCAAGTGCAGCTGAGTCTGTCAGCATAGATGTTCCAGCGTCACTGACTGTGTTCCCCGTGCCGTGCCTTTCTGCCCCCCCTCCCTAACTTACTCGTTCCAGAACTGGAAGCCTGTACCGCCCACTCCTCTTCATCCATTTTGTTCATCCCCTCAACCACCTGCCCTCTGGCAACCATCAGTTTCTTCTCTGTATTTGTAGGCTGATTCTGCTTTTTGATTGTTCAGTTCTTTGTTTTTTTGTTTTTTTTTTTAAGATTCCACATATGTGTAAAATTGTATATTTGTGTTCCTTAGACTTATCTCAGTTAGCAGAATACACTCCAGGCCCATCCGTGTTGTTGCAGATGCCAAGATATCATCCTTTTTTATGGCTGAGTCATATTCCGTTGTGTGTGTGTATGTATATCATACTTTTATCCATTCATCTAGTGATGGATAGTTGGGCTGCTTCCATATCTTGGCTATTGTAAATAATGCTGCTATAAACATAGGGGTTGTGTATCTTTTTGAATTACCGTTTTTGTTTTCTTTGGGCAAATACCAAGTAGTGGAATTGCTGGATCATGGGGCATTTCTGTTTTTAATTCTGAGGAATCTCCATACTATTCTCCAGAGCGGCTACACCAGTTTGCATTCCCACCAACAGTGCAAGAGGGTTCCCCTTTCTCCACAGTCTCATCAACACCTGTTGTTTCTTGTGTTGTTGATTTTAGTCATTCTGACAGGTGTGAGGTGGTGTCTCATTGTGGTTTTGATTTGCGTTTCTCTGATGATGAGTGATGTTGAGCATCTTTTCATGTGTCTGTTGTCCATCTGTTTGTCTTCTTTGGAAAAGTGTCTATTCATGTCCTCTGTCCATTTTTTAATTGGATTATTATTTTGGGGTATTGAGATGGATGCGTTCTTTATATATTTTAAATATCAACCACTTATTGGATATATCGTTTGCAGATATCTTCTATCCAGTTGGTTACTTTTTCATTGTTGGTTTCCTTTGCTGTGCATAAGGTTTTTATTTTGGTGTAGTCACAATAGTCGAATTTTGCTTTTGTTTCCCTTGCCAAAGGAGACATATCTAGAAAAATGTTGCTACAGTTGATGTCAGAGAAATTACTGCCTCTGCCCTCTTTAGAAGTGTTATGACTTGGGGTCTCACATTTAGGTCTTTAAATCCATTTTGAGTTTGTGTATCATGTAAGAAAGTGGTCCAGTTTCATTTTCCTACATGTTGCTGTCTTGTTTTCCTAGTATCACATGTTGAAGAGACAGTCTTTTCCCATTGGATAATCTTTACTGCTTTGTCAAAGACTAATTGACCATGGAAGCGTGGGATTATTTCCTGGCTCTCTGTTCTATTCCATTGATTTATGTGACTGTTTCTCTACCAGTGACATAGTGTTTTGATCACTACAGCTTTGCAGTATTTCTTGAAATCTGTGATTGTTTTCTTCTTTTTTTTGTTTTGTTTTGTTTTGTTTTGTTTTGTTTTTCAGATTTGTTTTTCTTTCTCAGCATTGCTTTGAGCCTTTTGTGGTATTTTGTGGTTCCATACCAATTTTGGTATTATTCTGGTTTGTGAAAAATGCTTTCATCTTCTGATAGGGATTGCGTTGATTCTGTAGATTGCATTGGGTATTATGGACTTTTTACCAGTATTAGTTCTTCCAGTCCATGAACATTGGATGTCTTTCCATTCTTGTCACCATGTTTCTTTGTCAGTGTTTTATAACTTTCAAAGTATAGGTCTTTCACCTCTTTGGTTAAGTTTGTTCCTAGGAATTTTATTTTTTGGGGGGGTGCAATTGTCCGTGAGATTGTTTTATTTCTATTTCTGCTACTTCATTATTAGAGTATAGAAACTCAACAGATTTCTGTATGTTAACCTTGTGTCCTGCAACTTTGTTGAATTCTTTAATTCCATAGTTTTTGGTGGAGTCCTTAGGGTTTGCTATGTAAGTCATCTGCAAATAGCGGAAGTTTAACTTTTCCTTACCAATTTGAATGCCTTTTATGCCTTTTTGTTGTCTGGTTGCTGTGGCTAGAACTTCCAGTACTGTGTTGAATAAAAGTTGTGAGAATGGGAATCCTTGTCTTGTTCCTGATTTTAGAGGAAAAGCTTCCAGTTTTTCTCCATTGAATGTGATATTGGCTCTGGGTTCGTCATAGATGGCCTTTATAACATTCAGGTGTGTTTTCTCTAAACCAACTTTGTTGAGAGGTTTTTTTTTTTTTTCTTTAAATCGTGAACAGATGTTGAATTTTGTCAATTTTTTTTTCTGCATCCCATGAGGTGGTCATGTGTTTCTTTTATCCTTTATTTTATTAATGTGTTGTATCACACTGATTGATTTGAGGATATTGAACCATTCTTGCAACCCTAGAATAATCTTACTGGATTGTGGTGAATGACCCTTTTCATGTATTGTTGGATTCAAGTCTCGGTGTTCTTTAGTGTTACTTTTGGGTGAATATGGCCCAATTTATTTATACTGAAGCTTTCTCTGTAGGAAAATGGGGGCATTCAATGCCTGGGAAGAAAAAAGTTATTTAAATCGTCAGTATGTTCAGTAAACATTTCCTTGTAGGAAAGAAGAGTCAAGAATATCTGTGAGATAGCAGGTGTCACTGAAGGTCTTCAGAAATTATGGGCAGGTCTGCGAGGAGTGAGAAGTTCTAGGTGAGGCAACCCCAGAGGAATAGGGAGGGTGGAAGGTGCTCACAAAATTGAAGGGAGTCACAGAGAGACAATAGAGGAGATTAGTACTTGGTGCAGTCAGCATATGAGCCCAGAAGCTTCTTTGAGATCTTTGTTCATCTGTTCAAATATTGTAGGCATAAAAAATTTATCAATGCACCAGATGGAGATTTACCAGTTTTTAAACATGGTTGTGTGACCTCTAAGATGATCCAAGATAATAAAATGAGATAAATAATCGTTATTTCCCTTGAGGTATCTATAGATGAATGATGGAGAAAGCATGGCAAGTTGTAGGGTCTGCTGCACATGAGGGACAGTGGCCCTGTCCATGTGACTGTGAGGGGGGTGAGCATTTCAGGGCTCCTGAGAGCCAGAGCTATGGAGACGGTACAGTATAGACTTTGATTCCCTGTTTAAAGTGATGCCCCAGTAACAGCCTTCATTGTTTCCAGCCCTCTTCCTGAGGGGCGGGCTCAGTGCCCCAGTGAGCTGCTGCCCTCAATCCCTGGTGCTGGGAGGAGATGGTCCTGAGCTATGGCATGAGTGCGTCAGGAGCAGGTGGGCCGGTCCCACAGGAATTTCCGAGCCAGCTCTCGGCGGCAGTGTCTGAATGATACGTCCAAGCTCTCCTGGGGCCCCGATGGATGTCTACCATAGCGAGCTGCCAGCTCCACCTGCAAACACTTGTGGAGTTTCCCCAAGTCGCAGCTCCACTGGACTTTGGCACCTTTCACTGTATCTTAAAGGGAAAGATACCTCCTTAAGTAGCAGAGAATCACACGTTCAGGAGGATGGCCATTGCACACCAAAGAAACTTTCAGTGTGGATTTCTGTGTGTCTCAGCTCTCTTTGTGTGTGTGTGGAAGCCTTTCATGGAGGGTCGAGTGAACAGAGGTTAGAAACCAGGGCTGCGGTATTCGCAGTCTCTGTTCCCAGAGAAGGGAATACTCAGCAATTAGATGTCTGCAGCCACAGAGTGGACACGTGTCTTTGTCAGCAGGATATGTATTTTTATTCTGTCTGGTAAATCTTCCTAGCAGTTTGTAATAATCTGGAGAACTTAGGCTGAATTTCTAGACATTTGGTGGTTATGTGGTCCTTTGGAAGGTACTTTCTGGTGCATGTCTGGTGGGTACAAGAGAGAACATTACAGTCTATGCATTCATTTGATGTGGTGATTTCTGAACTCCCAATGGGCCAAGCGCCGTGCTCAGCATTATGTGTGTTTTAGTCAACAGGACAGCTCTTGCTGGAGTAAAGGTCTGTGGAGGGAGGTGAATGTTAAATAAATATATAACAATTCCTCGGAGTGTATCTGCAATTACAATTCCAAGTCTACCCTGGGGACTGCTCTGAAGGAGAAGCATTGGTTGATGTTTGGTGGCCTGGAGCCTGGGGGCAGAAGTGGCATTTCAGGCGGGTTCTGAAGACCAAGTAGGAATTTGGAGCACTGTTAGGGTGGCAAAGGTAATTGTCTTCTGGCCCAAGGAAAGGATGTGCAGGGAGCATCAAGGACTCTCTGTGGCTCCTGCCTGAGCCAGTGGAAGATGGTGCCATCCTGGGCCATGTCGAGGGTCTGGTAAGGTTGGAACCATTAACCCCCTACTTGCGAACGTTCCCTCACCTGCTCTGAGGTAGTGGGGTGCAGTCGTATAGTTAGGCTCTTAGGAGAGTACTAAATTCAAGAACTCAGTTTGCCAAACTGGTCTCATTGTTTAGCTGTGGCTCGGGGTTTGCTTTTCTTTCTTCCCCCTGATCCCTGTTCCTATCCAGCCCACTTGCAGATCTTACCTTTTGGATCGTCTAGAACGTATTGGATCTCAAAGCGCTCTAGATGAAACGTCTGGCCAAGCCTCCTATTTTACAGATGGAGAAACTGAGGATGGCCTTTCCATAGGAGTGCTCTTTCCCTCCGCCCGGCTCTGCACCCTGACCACACCCTCCCCCCACTGTGCTTGAATTAGTAGAACGTTCTCTTAGCAGGTCTCCGCCTCCAGTCTCCCTCGGCTTGAAACCATCCTACACACAGCTGCTGGGATCATCTTTCTAAGGCCATTTTTATCATGTCACTTCTCTGCATGCTGTTTTCTGTTGCCTTTTGTCAAATCCAGATTTCTCCCTTCTGGCTCTCAGAGCCTCTTTCCTACGGTATTCCACATGAGGCTTTGTGGAGCGTTTGCACAGGGTACTGCTCCTGTGGGATTCCTGTTCATGTTTTACTGTTGCTTGCCACTGGGTCTTTGCACATGCCGTATCACCCACCTGGAAAATTCTGTATCAGCCTGTTTCTTGTGTTACATTTCTCCCTTGGTCTGTGTCCATTTCTCTTTGCTATCTGACTCTGAGACCCTTTTTATCCTGGAACTCCTATGCTTCCCTCCTCCACCTTCAGTCTTTCCTGTCCTCTGTGGTTCCCTTTCGCAATTACTTATTCAGCTTATGACCTGCAGAAGATGTCCTATGCAAGATATCTTAATCTGCAAACCAGGCATCATATAACGGCTAGCTAGATTTGTAAAATTATACAGGGTGATACCCCACAATGAGCTTGCTTTAAATAAGTTGTTTCCATTATGTATTGTCAATGGTGCAGTGACATGAGATTTATTTCACACCAGGTTTTAAGGGATGTGAGTTATAGCTGTGTTTTCCTGGCTGACAGGATGTTCCAGCACCCTCCTCAGAATGAGGTTGTGGCTAATCTGGGCCTGGGAGTGTCTCCTTCAGCATCCTGTGCTGTTCTTGTCAATTGGGAAATGGTGCTGATTCCCAGGCTGTGTGGTCCACGGGCCCCGGTGGAGTCGTGGACCCCACACTACTGTATCTAAGATCAGATGTCTTTGATTTTCCCATTTTAGAGCCGTATTTTAGCAGAGCGCAGATAGTGCTGAACGTGGTGGGAAGCTGTGTGCCTTTCCCCAGAAACTCTGTGAAACTCACTATGTAATCAGAGGCCGAGTCTGTTCTCTTTGTGGATTTCAAAGCCATCAGACCGTCTATACCAGGTGCTCTCAGGAGCGGGTGGCCCGCAGCTCTATTACATTCATGAGTGTGGGGTGACCACGGGGCATGGTGGGGAGTGGGTGAGGTCGGCAGTGGCTCTGATGCTTCCTGGCCTCCTGGCTGAGCGCACTTGGCCCCCATCATGGTGTCTCTGAGCTTCAGTCATCTTCTCCGTGGAATGGGGGTGAGGATGGCTTCATCCTTTCTGCACACGTGCATGGAGAGCAGAGCGAAACTGAGGGTCCTGAGGTCCGAGGAGCCTGGATGACCAGCCAGAGGTTCAGTGCAGCCTGGACTGACATCCCTCCCTGCGTCTTTGCACCTGACTGAAACCTTCTGTGTCCCTCCTCATGTAGCATCCTGGCCAGCTCCGTTTGCACACAGGCAACAAAGGTGGATTAACCACACATTACTCATACTGCCTTAGATTGGTCGCCCCAGATGCTGTGTGTGTGTCTGCTATAGACTTCATCCGTGTGCAGAGAGATGGAGCAGGCGGGGGGAGGGGGGGCAGCCTCGCCTTGTCCACGCTAACCTCATGTCACGTCTGTCTGGTTCCTTCGGCTTTGTTGTCACGCGGTCTTTTCCAGGTGAGTCCCCAGCTACACCTGATCACAGGTCGGCCCCTCTCAGCCATGTGCCACTGTGTAGACTGTCCACACTGTTTTCCTGACAGTCTCTCTGAGTCATAGCGAAGTCCTGCTGGGTGTCCCCTGAGAACTGAGTCACTCAACTTGTCCACCTGATAGTCATGCCTCTTTTATGCCTACAGGTTATTCTCCTAAAATGCATTCATTGATGACTTTACTGGTCGCTGACTTTAGCACTAAATCCCCATTCCTTTTGCTGTTGCCTCTTCGGCCAAACAGCCATGATTATGTGCACATCAGCCTTAGCTCTGTGGTCCCCATTTCTAAGTATGTGGAACTGGATTAGATAATTTCTACAGTTCAGTTCTGAACATCGATTTCTCTACTTCTGTATTTATTTGGGCTTAATTGTTCAGGATTTTATTTGGTTTACTTATAGATTTGACCCTTGCACAACATAGATTTGAACTGCATGGTCTGCTAATACGTTATTTTTTTTTTTTTTTTACAATACTGTAAATATATTTTTCTTTGATTTTCATAGCATTTTTTTCTAGCTTACCTTATTTTAGGAATACAGTATATTATACATACAGCATGCAGAATATGTTCATGGACTGTGTTATTGGTAAGACTTCCTTTTGGTCAAAAGTAGGCTATTAGTAGCTGTGTTTCTGGGGAGGCAGAAGTTACATGCAAATTTTATTAATTTATTATTAAATTTTTTTAATACTCATTTTTCAGCGCGAGAGAGAGAGAGAGAGAGAGAGACAGAGTGTAAGTGGGGACGGGCAGAGAGAGAGGGAGACACAGAATTCGAAACAGGCTCCAGACTCTGAGCTGTCAGCACAGAGCTCGACGCAGGGCTCGAACTCACAAACTGTGAGATCGTGACCTGAGCCAAAGTGGGACGTCCAACTGACTGAGCCACCCAGGCGCTCCTAATTTTAATTTTTTTTTTAACGTTTTATTTACTTTTGAGAGACAGAATACAAGCAGGGGAGGGGCAGAGAGAGAGGGAGACACAGAATCTGAGACAGGCTCCAGGCTCCGAGCTGTCAGCACAGAGCCCAACGTGGGACTTGAACCCACGGACTGTGAGATCATGACCTGAGCTGAAGTTGGACGCCTAACCAACTGAGCCACCTGGGCTTCCCTATATGTGAATTTTAGACTGCACAGGGGGACTGGTGCCCCTAATCACTGTGGTTTTAAAGGGCCACCTTACCCTGACCATTAAAGATAGTAGAGGTTAAGCTACCATTTCCTGAGCAAGTGCACCAGGCATGGTGCTAGATGCTGTGTAGACAGCAGCTCGCTGAGTTCCATGATGTCGTTGTGAGAGTCGTCCTGCTGTTGACAAACCCTTAGCTAGACTAACAGAGAGAAAGACTCAGGTAAATCAGAGGTGAAAGAGAACACCTTATCCTGGAAGTCCAGAAATAAGAGGGTCATGTGGGAGCATCATATGTGATGACATGCCGGCACTTTGGGTAGTCTGGAGGAAGTGGATAAATTCCTGGACATACAGCCTATCACGCCTGAGTCAAGAAGGAGAAAGCCAGAACAGACCAGTTACAAGGAGATTGAAATAGCAATCAAAGTCTCCCAACAAAGAAAAGCCTGGGACCAGATGGCTTCACATCTGAGTTCTACCACATATTCAAAGAAGAATTAATACCAGTTCTTCTTAAACTCTTCCAAAAAGCGGAGGCAGAGAGAACACTTCCAAACTCATTTTATGAGCCTAGCATCACCCTTACACCGAAGCCAGACGAGATCCCACAAGACAAGAGAGCCACAGGCTGTATCTCTGTGATCAGTCTGGTTCAACCGTGAGGGAACCAGAGCCACAGACTATCACTGCCCAAAGGTTCAAAGCAGATTGGGGTGGATGGGGTCTGCCCTGCTCTGAGGATGTGGGAGCTGGGAGGGATGGGGAGGCAGGATGCCGTACTGAGGTTGGCTGTATTGAAGGCCTGCCAAGTGTTTCCTTCATAAAAATCATTTGTGTCTTGGTACTTTCTGCATAAACCTTGAAACGATAATGAAGGCCTGTCTTTAGGTCAGGAAAAACCTTAACACTTGTTACTTTTGTTCGATATGAAAACTTTAATGTTAATGTATATCTTTGCATATATTTTGAGGTAACATTTGCACATAATTAAAAAAAACTCAGCACGGAAGGAATGACGGTGAAAGCAATAGCATCTTGCTCTGCTTCTCCCTGTGACCAGGCCCGGCAGAATCACGAGTAACTCAGAATTGTTGAATAGACTTTGTTTTTTGGTGCAGTTTTAGGTTCATGGCAAAGTAGACAGGAAGATGCTGAGATTTCTCATGGACCCCATGGCCGCCTCCCCCCATCGTCAGTATCAACCTCTGTTGACAGTAGTTACCCCTAGGTAATCTGCACTGATACATCCTTATCACCCAGAGTCCACAGTGGACCTTGGGGTCACTCCTGGTGTGGTGTGTTCTCTGGGTCTGGTGAATGGGGTGGGCGCATATCCACCATTGCGGTGTCCCCCAGAGTATTTTCACCGTGTGACTCGCTTTTAGCTGTTGCTGTGTTTTCAGGGCTTTGCAGGGTGATTTCCTTGGGTCCTGACTAATCCACTTTAGACATTACTCACCACGCACCACATCTGCCCCTTCTCTCAGCTTAAGGAAGTTACTCCTTTTAGATTCTTCTCTTAGCTCGCTCATTTGCTTAATTAACAGCTTCCACTTTTACTTCTTACCCTGTCAACTCTAGGTTGCCAGATCGACAGCCTGGCTTGTAACGAGGAGATACTTCCTTCCTTTCCTGTTTCGCTTAGCTGACACGTGTCCATCACTGACACCGTTAAATTGTGTTGAGTGATCATGGTTACGTCTGGTGCTTTTCAGTAGGTTGAAAATAAAGGAGTGTGTGTTGTTATCTGAATGGAGATATTATTCAGGGCAGGGCTGCCTGGTGCACGTCGATTATTTTCTTTCTCAGGTGGTTGCTTGTTCTGCCTGAAGTTTCTGATGGTTGTCACTTTTCTTGCATTTTCTTTCTTTATTGCCTTTACAGTTGTTCCAAATGCTCAAGGGGTAGTGTCCATTTTTCTCCTGAAACCACCTCATTTCCCCCATGTATAAGGGCTACTTCATGAAGCTCTTGTCACTCAGAACTCATTACCTTCCAGCCATGAGGGTGAGCCTCACCCTTTACGTCTCTTTCATTTCTCTCCTGGCTAGACCTATTGCTCGGTAAATTTCTTGCCTTTTTCTGTCTCTATTTTCACCCTCACTTTGTTAATGTGCATCTTCGAGTAATTTCCTAAGAAAATAAAAGTACAAGGTAAATTTTTTGATCTTGCCTGTCTGCTCTCATATGTGTGAAAGTTTGGCTGGGTATAGAATTCTACACTCTAAATAATTTTGCGTATGACTTTCGAAGGCATTTTTCCTTTGTTTTAATTCAGTGTTGTTGCTGGCAAGTCTGATTCTTGTTCGTTTGTTGTTTAAGTGATTTCTTCTCTCTGCAAATAGATTTTTCTCTTTATCTTTGTGTTCTAAAAAAATCATGAAGATGTACGCAGGTGTAGGTTTTTTTCCCCTCTCAGTCAAGATGCCTGTGTGGACTCTTCTGGTTAAAAGTTATGTGCCTTTGGCTTTTGTAAACTCTCATGTAGTGTTTGTTTGATAATCTCTTCCCATCTGCTTTTTTTTTTCTCCTGCTGGTTTGTTTGTTTTTTCCTTCCAAATTCTTGTTATTTGGATATGGAACTCATCCTAGATCTATTCTTTCTGATTTGTGTGTTTTATTACATGTTTTTAGGTCTCTTTTATATTTTTTTGTTCTACTTTCTGGCAGATTTTCTCAACATTGTCTTCTAACATTTCTAATCAAATTTTAATCTTTACAATTTATTTTTATTTTCCAAAACATCTCTATTTCTGTTTTTATAGAAACATTTTTTGAATGACCCAATATCTATCTACTCAGATTACTGTTTTATAAAATGTTTTATTTGCTTTTTGAGAGACACAGAGCATGTTCGTGCAAGTTGGGGAGGGGCACAGAGAGAGGGAGAGAGGATCTGAAGCGGGTTCTAGGCCAACAGCAATGAGCCCGACGTGGAGCTCAAACCTGTGAACCGTGAGATCATGACCTGAGCCGAAGTGGGACGCTCAACCAATTGAGACACCCAGGCGCCCATCTCAGGTTTCTTTGTGGAGACTAATTTGCCTTCTTTTTGGGGGGTGGGCGTTCAGATAGCTACTTTATCCTCTGAACTTCCTCCTTTGCCCTGGGCTGCTCATTCTGTTCATTTTGGCTCTAGCTCTCAGTTTGCAAACAGAACTCATCACCCAGGCCTTCTCCTGAGGGTGATGGGCAGAAGCAGGCCATGTTTCTGGAGAACCCCTAAATTCTAGAATTCAGGTCTTCATTTAGAGTAAATTAATTTTATTTTTGAAAAAGAATGGCCCTGTTTTGTGAGTTTGGTTGCTAGGCTGATAGGCATTTTATGTGGAGGGATATGAGGTCCCTAGTGATGCTTTAAGCTTTGCCTGGCACCCAGTGCTCGCTGTGTTCCAGGCGTGCTGTGAACTGTTCACATGGGTTCCTTAAATGCTGGCCTTCCTCCATCGCTCTGGGAGGTCTGTGCCCACATTCTGTAAGATCATCATTTTTTTTTTAATTTCTCCAGGGCATTGTGTACGAAAATCTGTGGATCTTAGTATTTCACAAGTAGATACGGACATACTTGAAAAATCAGTGTTGATGGCTTTGAGCTAGAGAAGCAGTAAGTCCTGTGTGTGTGTCTGCCGTGGGGAGCGTTTCCGTGTCATATTTGAAAGCAGGCGTTTTTGCAAGCCCGGGGGGCAGAGACTTCCTTCTGCGTATATGAGCCCGTGTTACACGTCGGCGAGGGTCCTGCATCACAGAACAGAGCTCAGCAAGACGCACGACATTCCCCATTCCCATGTTCTCTCTGCGCCTTAGCAGTGATGCTTGAGAAGGAGCCTCGGGTGGAGGAGTCCATCGTCACAGTGTTCTTGTCACACGTCCCCACCTGCACCTGGTGGGCACATCTGTGGGGTACTCAGAACACTGGTGTGGAAGTGACAGAGTCCATGGTTCTAAGGACCAGGTAAGGTCTTGCTGTGTATCAGGTTGTTCTGAATTCTTTGTTTTCAACAAAACTGAGGGAGAACCTAATCATATTGCCATTTGGTGGATCACTGAGAACAGGTGAGAGATCGCTGTCAGCTTTGGCATGTGACATCATGGGAATCCATGGCCGGGGTGACATTACTATAACAAACTGCTGTCTCTGCGAAAATAGTTTCTCATGCTTACTTCAAAAACCCCCAATCTGTGTAAACACCTGGACCTCATGGGCACGGGATGTCTAAAACGTACACTTTAATTCGCTCACATAGAATCTTTGCTATAGGGACAGATGAAACAGTAGTCAGTAAAAACTTTCATGCGTAAAATATATTAGTTGAGGATGAAATTCTCCGGGGTCAATGGAGTGGAATTAAGAGTCCAGGAGTAAAAGTAACAATGTACGATTTCTAACTGCTTGGTTCACTATTTAAGGAGAGTTGATTCTTAGTTGCTACCTTGCCAGCAGCCCCGGGGCACTGTCCAATCTCCTCGGCCCTGAGGGTGGGGGTCTCCCGTGGACATGGCCATCTCCAGGCCACTGGGTACACTTAAGAGAACAGGCTAATGGTTTAGTTTAAAATGGCAGTTGTTACAATATTCCAGGAATTCAATCATTTGCAATGCTTTGCTAGTTATTCAAAATTCTTCAAAGGGCCCCTTGAGTGGGGAAACAAATGTGAAAGGACCGCTAGTTCAGGGAATGTGGAATCCGGAAATCCGGCAGTTTCAGGAATCTGAGGATGAGGATAGAAGGGAACACCAGGAAATCCAGCTCAGGCTGGTCATGCCTGGGGACGAGGGTGGAGAGTCAGTGGTGCAGCGAGAGTGATGGCCTCACCACCCCAGGCCCGGGCTTAACACGCACTTGTCTTTGCGTGCTCTTATGATACTTACTTGAGAAACTTAAGTTTTAAGGAGTGGTATCTCATTTAAGCAGAGTACAGTATTACCATCTTAAGTAATAGTTTTGTTATCAAGATAAGTGTTCTCTGCTCAGGTGTCGTTGGAGAAGTCGCCTGAATCTGAAGGGCTGTACTCGACCCTCTGGAGTACACTACTGTCCTATTAGGGATTGTTCAGAAGGGAACATTGGAAAGGAATGGCGTATAAATGGCATCTTGAAATGGAGTTTTATGGTGTGATTCCCACATTATAGACCATTCCTAGTAGAATTTGCCTAAAGGGATCTATGGAGAATAAGAGTTAAGGAGTGACCATTTATAATGAATACAAATCGGGGCGCCTGGGTGGCTCAGTCGGTTAGGCGACTGACTTCGGCTCAGGTCATGATCATACAGTTTGTGAGTTCGAGCCCCACGTTGGGTTCTGTGCTGACAGCTCAGAGCCTGGAGCCTGTTTCAGATTCTGTGTCTCCCCCTCTCTCTACCCCTCCCATGCTCACACTCTGTGTCTGTCTCTCAATAATAAATAAACGTTAAAAAAATTTATAATGATATGAATCCATGGTGAATGTCAGAGATGATTTAGGCACATGAGCCGATGGTGGCTGGTCAGTAGCAATCCAAAGACAGGATGCTGGTTAAGAACAGGTGCTTACTTAGCAGAGTGTTTGGTATATGCTTTCAAAGAGAGACAGATGTGCTCTTGCAGGGGAAAATCCATGCTGACCATGCTGCCTTGCGTGCATGTAAGACACAAAGAACTCAAGACTCATTAGCTGGATTTAAAGAGAGTAAGAAGAATCAGGGACATTGAAATAAAAAAATTCTTTCTAATTGAAGTTTTGAACTTTAACTGATAATTTCCTTATGTAAAACAACATTGAGAATTAAACAAAAATGACAGTCTCATAAAGTAAATGAAGTGGTTGTGGAATGTTAGGATTTATACCTTATTTGGCTGTGCTTCCAGCTTTTAAGTGGAAAGCTTCACTTTTGAGAGCCTGGGAGGTCATTCCAATAGGACATTGATGTCTTACAGCTTCCTAATCTATAAACAGATTTAGTTCTTATGGTTTAAATATATTGGCAAGATACTGAGTCATGATCCCTTCTTCCAGAAATCCTGACATGGTGTCTAAATAGAGTTCTAGGGCTCATTGTTCTCTGCAGGCAGTCGCCATCCATTCGCTTCATCTTGACAAAGACGAGTCAGAGGTGTGGATTAAGGTTACAGTGTTGAAAGGGTTCTCTCTGCAGAAAAATGAGCAAGTGAGTGGTGCAAGATTTTTATTTTAGCTTCTGTTTAGAGAATTACTTCTAATCACAATGCCTTTTGAATCCTTAATATTTTTTTTTACTTCCTATGAGTTAGTCCATCTGGGAAAAGATATGACATCAAAGGTCCATAAACATGTACCATATACTTTTGCCATGCTGGTGTTTAAAGAAAGAACTGTGAGTTTTTTTCTAAAAATATTAGCATGTCCCCTGACAGAAGAATGACTAGGAAGTGACTGCTGGAGCCTCTGGGCTTCCCCGGTGCTGCCGAGGCCTGGTGTCGCTACCTGAGTTCAGCTTGTTCTGTTTTATCGTTAGGCAGTAATGCTCAGCCACATGCCGTTGGCCGGTTACTTTTCCAGTTCCACACAGGGTGACCTGTCCCACATGCTCCATAGTATAGGGCCCTGACACACAGCCTGTTGGTAACCGTAGGTCAGTGACCGGTGCTGTCTGCTCAGCAGGTGAGTCTGGTGCATACACATCACAGATCCCCTCGGAGATAGGAGCATGACCCGGACAGTGAGCAGTTCCTCTGTCACCAGTACAAAACACAGAACTTGAAAAGAAATAGTATTAAAATCCACCTATAGGTCTAGATATTTGGTGATTTAACCTATTCAGAGAAGAGTGAAGCTTTAGAAGGGAAAAAATACTTCTCAGTAACCAGAGTAGATGAAGTAAAGTTTGTGGCTGTTACTAATGCACTAGTGACTAGGGGTGGTGAGCAGGTGTCACGGGAGTGTTTGAGCATTGCACACGGGACTTAGGAATCAGGGGGGAGCCACAGTGGGTAGGTGCTCCAGCCTCCTTACCTAGATTTCACTGTGAACGTCTCTGCTTTTATCTGTATTTTCTATGACGGGGGGGAGGGGTGGGGTGGGTTGCGTACTAGTTTATTTAAAATATAATTCAGTGGCAAAAAACAAGTGGTAACATGAACAGTATGATTTTCAAGCGTCCTTCTAGGACTAAGATGATACGATAATAGATAAATTTCAAGTACTATTTTTGGTAAAGACCTTGTTTTCCTTTTGTATGTATATAGATTGTTGAGAATATTCTTAGATCTGTTACAGAGTGGATGGAAAAAGGAAAGAAATCCCTCACCAAGTGATTCTAATAGTGTGGGTCCCATCATTGGTAGAGGTAGTTTCTGTTAATTTTTGTGCTAGGAACAAATAATTATTTGCCAAAATACATGACATTGGGCGAATTGCCATGCCATTGACCTTGCAATAAACTAGCAGGGGCGTGCCTGGTGGCTCAGCTGGTTAAGCCTCAGACTTTGGCCCTACATGGGACTCTCTGCTGTCAGCACAAAGTCTGCTTTGGCTCCTCTGTCCGCCTGCCCCCACCCCTCCCCTGCTTGTTCTTCATCTCTCTCTCAAAATAAATAAATAAAAACATAAAAAAAAAAAAAAAGGAAAGAAACCAGCAGTTAGAAGCAGGTGAATATTCATCTAGATGAGGTTCTAACACATCCAAAAAAGATAATGAAATAGTGACTTACAGAGTGATTAATTTTTCCATAATGTAAGCAAGGGCCACACTTGGGCTATGCTGGGCTCTGTAAGAATTCCCTCATCATCAAGTATACGGGCTTATGTGTTCTTGCTCTGCTATCCTGAACTTGTGTTTTTATCTCATGGGCTGGGTTGGACGCTGGAGCTCCAGCCACCTTACCTGCTTTCTAAGCAAAGTCAGAGGGAACTAAGATGTGCACGCCCCCCTATCGCTGAGCACATATCTCAGGAGTCACACACAACGTTTCTGCTGACATCTTACTGTTCAGAACTTAGTCCGGGGGCTCTTCCTGTCTTCCAGGTAACTGGGAGAGGTAGTTTTTATCCTAGAGCAGGGGCACACTCGCGGTTTCTGTACGAGGTCAGATGATAAATATTTTATGCTTTGCAGGCCACATGGCCTCTTCAGCACTCATGCCTGCCATTTTCACGCAAAAGCAGTCCCAGACAGCATGTAACTGAGCGTTGCCGTATTTCAGTAAAACATGATGGACGCTGAAATTTGAATTCCGTATGATTTCCACGTGTCATGTCATATTATTATTTTTAATGTTTTTTCCAAGCATTTAACAACATAAACGTTTTCGGCTTGAGAGTCCTATGAAAACAGGCTGTAACAATTGTCCTGCTGGTCAGAGTTTGTTGGGCTCTCGTTCTAGAGCGCCATGAATCCCATTGAAACCCAGTGGGTCTAGAGACAAAGGAGGACATGACATATTGATAAAAGGTTCAGTCCTTCAAAAAGGGTAATAATTGTAAACATACAGGCAACTAACAACAGATCCCCAAAATATATGAAGACTACGTGACAGAATTAAACGTATATTCTGTTGTGGAGAAATAAGCAGTTTTACCACAATACTTGGAGACGTCAGTGACCCTTTTTCCGCACAGCAAACATGCAGGAGGGCGGTACGGGGCCAGGGCCCTGAGTGACACTGAACACCAGGAGGCCTGACAGACGTGTGCAGAGCCGCCATCCGGTAGCAACCGCAGCCTCTTCAGGTGTATATGTGACTCTCTCCAGATGCACCAAATGTAGGGCCACAGCACGAGCCTCAGTAAATTTCAACATGTTGAAATAACATGAGTAACTTCTGGCCACAGAGGAATGAAACTAGAGATCAGTAATGGAAGGGAAATAAAGGAAAGACCACAGTGTGGAAATTAAGCAACAGACTCCTAAATAACGAATGAGTCAAAGAAAAAATTGCAAGGGAAGTCAGAAGCCAGGAGACAAATGAATAGAAAACCACAGTATGCCCAGACTCATTGGATGCAGGGGAAGTAGCACTCAGAGAGGAACTTACTGCTTCAAATGCCTACATTTCACAATGAAAATGATCTCAAATCGGTCACCTAGTTGTCCATTGACACACGATGTTACATTAGTTTCGGGTGTACAGCGTAGTGATCAAGTCACCATGAGTGTAGCTGCTGTCTGTCACCACACAGGGCCATTACAGCCCCACTGACTGTTCCCTGCTGTTCCTTTCATCCTGTGGCTTCTTCATGGCTTAACTGGAAGCCTGGACCTCTTGCTTCCCTTCACCCATTCTGCACCCCCCCCCCCACCTGGCGACTGTCAGTTCTTTGTATTTATAGGTCTGATTTTGCTTTTTGTTTTTTTTATTCTAGTCATTTCACTTAATATTATATCCTCTAGGTCCATCCATGTTGTCTCAAACAGCAAGATGTCATCCCTTTTTTATGGTGAGCAGTATTCCATTGTGTATATGTATCACTCCTTCTTTATCCATCATCTATGGATGGACACTTGGGCTGCCTCCATAGCTTGATGTTGCCAGTAATACTTCAGTAAACACAGGGGCACATATATCTTTCAAAGTAGTGTTTTTGTTTTCTTTGGGTAAATACCCAGTGGTGGAATTACTGGATCACATGGTAATCATATTTTAAATATTTGATGAGCTTCCACGCTATTCTCCATGGTGGCTGCACCAATTCACATTCCCAGCGGTAGTGCACAAGGGTTCCTTTTTCTCCACATCCTCGCCAACACTTGTGATTTCTTATCCTTTTTATTCTAGCCATTCTGGCAGGTATCAGGTGATCTCCGATTTGCATCTCCCTGATAACTCTCACTGTACGTGTTAAGAAACAAGAAAGAGAGTAGCAAACTAAACCTGTAGTAGGCAGAAGGAAGGAGATAATGACAATTAGAGTACAGATAAACACATGGAGAATAGAAAATCAATAGAGAAAATCAATGAAATAAAAAGCTGGTTCTTTGAAAATACAAACAAAATGGATAAACTTTTAGTTAGCTTGACTAAGAAAAACACAGACTCAAGTTACTAGAATCAGAAATTGAATGTTAGTGGCTTAACAGAAATAAAAAGAATTGTAAGATAACATACTATGAGCAACTGTCCAGTCTTCCTTGACTTAAGGTGGAATTCTATCCCAACAAACCCCTTGTAAGTTTGAAATATAACTTGACGTTCATTTGGTTTCAACTGAATGGATATTAGTTTCTCACTATTTTTCATAAAGTCAAAAAGTTATAAGTTGAACCATCATAAATCAAGAACTATCTGTGTGCCAAAAAATTGGATAACCCAGATGTATCAATTTCTAGAAATATGTAACCTCTCAAGACTGAATGTAAAGAGGTAGGAAACCTAAATAGACCTGTAAGAAGTAAGGAGATGGAATCAGTAAAACCTTCCAACAACAACAACAACAACAACAACAACAACAACAAAAGCATAGGAACAGATGGCTTCACTGGTAAATTCCACCAAAAATTTAAAGAAGAGTTAACATCAAATTTTTCCAAAAAATTGAAGAGGAGAGAACACTTCTGTCTCATTCTATGTGGTCAACATTAACCTGACACTACAGTCAGACAAAAATACTTCAGGAAAACTATATGTGACTATTCCTGGAGAATATCTATGCAAATATACTCCACAGAATACTAGCAAACCAGAATTCCTTGGCACAGTAAGAGAATTTTACACCATGACCGGATGAGATTTATCCCAGGAATGCAAGTGTGGTTCAAGATGTGAGAATTCATCAATGTAATACTCCACATTAATAGAATGAAGAAAAAGCCCAATGATCATCTTGATGCAGAAAAAGCATTTAAATAATCCAATACTCTTTCATGATAAAAGCACTCATTAAGCTAAGAATAGAATGGAGCTTCCTGAACATGATAAAAGTCACATATGAAAAGTTGTAGCTAACAAGTTGGTGGCAGAAGACTGAAAATTTCCCCTAAGACCAGGGGCAAATCAAGAGTACCTGCTTCCATCATTTCTGTTGAGTGTTCAAGTCAGAAAGGAATAAATCTATTTCTAGATGACGTGATGCTGCATGTAGAAATCTAAAGGGGAACCTGGGTGGCTCAGTCGGTTAAGCTTCCAACTTTGGCTTAGGTCATGATCTCGCAGTTTGTGGGTTCGAGCCCTGACTCAGGCTTTGTACTGACAGCTCAGAGCCTGAAGCCTGCTTCAGATTCTATGTCTCCCTCTTTCTCTGCCCCTCCCCTGCTTGTGCTGTGTTTCTCTGTGTCTCTCAAAAGGAAATAAATGTTAAAAAAATTTTAAAGAAGAAATCTAAAGAACCTACACACCGAAAACTGCTGGAGCTGATAAACCTAGGAAAATAAACTTAGCAGAGTTTCAGTGTGTAAAATTAACATACAAAGATCAGTTGTATTTTCTGTGCACTAACAATGAAGAATCTAAAAAGGAAATTAAAACAATTGTGTTTATGTAACATCAAAGAAAATGAAGTATTTAGGAATTAAGTTAACTAAACGAAAGACTTGTTCATTCAAAACTACAAGACATGGCTAAAACAGATAAAGACACAAGTAGACGGAAAGATATCCTGTGTTCGTGGGTTGGAAGACTTAATATTATTATAACAACAACACTACGCAAAGGAATCTACAGATTCAGTGAAATACCTACTAAAATTTCAGCAGCCTTTTTGCGGAAATAGAAAAATCTATCTTAAAATTCATATAGAATTTCAGTGATGCCCACATATCTAAGATACATGCCTTAAAAAAGAACAAAGTTGGAGGACTATACTGTCTGTTTCAAAACTTGCTATAAAACTGTTATGAAAGCAACATGGTGGTGGTATATGGATAGACATGTACATCAATGGGATAGAACTGCAAGTTCAGAAATAAACCCTGATGTTTACTGCCAATTAATTTTTGACAAGGGTGCCAAGTTTATTCAATGGGGGAAGAATTGGACCTTCAAAAACTGTTGCTGATAGACTGCATGTCCTCATGCAAAGGAATGAATTTGGACCCCTACCTCACGCCATATACAAACATTATCTCAGTATGGATCAGTACCATTGTAAGAGCTGAAAACTCTTAGAAGAAAACATAAGGGCAGATCTTTACGACCTTGGATTTGACAACAGTGGTTTCTTCATGTTGACACCAAAAGCACAGGCAACAAAATAAAAGATAAATTGGGCTTTGTTTCCTGCACAAAGGGCACTATTGAGATAAAAAGTCCATGAATAAGAGAAAATATTTCCAAATCACATATCTGGTATGGGTTTAATATTCAGAATGTATAAATCCTACAACCAAACACAAAAGGTAAACAACACAATTAAAAATGGGCAAAAGACATTAACAGACACTTCTCTAAAAGTGATATACAAATGGTGAGCACACACATGAAGAGATGCTCAATATTGTTAGTCCTTAGGGAAATGCAAATCAAGACCATAATGAAATATCACTTCACACCTACCAAGATGTCAAAAACAAGCAAACAAAAAAAAGCCCCCAAAACAACAGCAAAGGAAGGTAACAAGTTTTGGTTAAGAGAAACTGGAACCCTTATACATTGCTGGTGAGAATCTTAAAATGGTTCACCTTTTACGGCAAAAAGGTTTGGAAGTTCTTCTAAAAGTTAGTGGAAGTACCCTATGACCCTGCAATTCTACTCCTAACTATATGCCCAAAAGATTTAAAAATTGCAACTCAAACAGATATCTGTATGCAAATGTTAACAGATGCTTATTCACAGTAGTCAGAAGGTAGAAACACCCCAGTGTCCATCCATGCAAGAGTGGATAAATACAGTGTGGTCTATCCACACAGTGGAATATTATTCAGTCTTGAAAAAGAGTGAAGTTCTGGCACATTTTGCACAACATGATGAACCTTGAAAGCATTATGTGGGGCTCCTGGGTGGCTCCGTTGGCTAAGCGCCGATTTCAGCTCAGGTCATGATCTCACGGTTTGTGGGTTTGAGCCGTACGTCAGGCTCTGTGCTGACCGCTCGGAGCCTGGAGGCTGCTTTGGATTCTGTGTCTCTCTCTCTCTGCCCCTCCCCCACTCATGCTCGCTCTCTCTCAAAAATAAATAAATTTTTTAAAAAAGGAAGCATTATGCTAAGTGAAATAAGTCAGTGAAATACAAGTATTTACAGTACAACTCCAGTTACGTGAAATGCCTAGAACAGGAAAATACGTAAAGACAGTATAATTGGGACTGTCAGGAGATGGGGAAGGGCATGGGGACTCATTTCATATTAGGTACAGAGTTTCTGTTGGGGGTGTTGGAAAATTTTGGATTTCGTGCTGATGGCCGCACAGTATTGTGAATGTAATGATTTTACCTAAAAATCATTAAAATGGTTAAAATGGCAAATTTTATGTTACCTACATTTTGCCACCAGCACAGTGAAGAAGTTAAACTCGGGTTGTGTTACTAAGGACAAAAAGAGTGGGTGCTAGGGGACAAGTGTCCGTGCCTCCACAAATTCCTATCCCCCCATGGCCACTCAGCAGTCTTCTGATAATGTCTGCCCTATGAGTATTTATTTTAGATGAAATACTAAATATTTCTGAATAATTTCTAAATAAATATTTATTTATATTAGTATTTATTTAGGTGTGTCAGTTCCTTTTGAATAGCAGCATACAATGACAACGTTAGAAAGTTTAGAGTCTTGGATGATAATAGCTATGCTTTTACTATTCGTTCTTTAAAAACCCAAATGTCCTGTTAGTTTGGCAATATTTTTAAATGTGTGTGTGTGGGTTTTTTTTGCATATTTGCATCATACACATTTTTTTAAAGAATAAAAAAAGATACAAGGTACATACGCAAAGGAGATAAAATCACTGTCCCATGGAGGTATTCACACTCCCCTGGTCACTGCAGCATTATTTACAGCGGCCAAGACATGGACACGACACTGTGTCTACCGACGGACCGATGATTAAGAAGGGCGTGCACACAGCAGAATAGTGAGAAGCCGCTAGAAGGAAGGACCCCTGCCATTTCTGACGGTGCACCCAGGAGGATGGACCCTGATGCACTATGCTAAGTGAGGTAAGGCAGGCAGAGGATGGTCTCGCTTGTCTGTGGACGCGAAAGCTGTGAACTCCAGAGGATGGTAGTTACCAGGGCTGGGGGGCTGGGCAGGTGCTGGTCTGAGGGAACCGACACGCGGTTACAGGTGAATGAGTCCAGAATGGTGACCACAGTGGGCAGTACTAATATAGTTGGCCTAACACGTGTCGTGTGCTTGAATGGCATTGCAGGATGATGTGCTAGCTCACCTTATTGTGGCACAAAGTTCACAGGGTACACGCATACTGAATGATCACACTGTGCACAAATTTGCACAGTGTGCTAGGTCCGGTATATCTCAGTAAAGCTGGCAGAGGAAGATGTGTTTAGAAGAAAACCAGAGCTTGCTGGTCTGTGGCCTCCAGTCGCGTGGGACGTGAGACTCTTAAGGACGCTGGTGTCCTAGCGCTGCTTTGCCACAGGTGTGTAACTGCCAGGTGGTACCTTTCTGTGTCGTTGGGAATGCATTGATGCTCATCAGTATGTACAGTGGATTGTAGGAGGAAAACATGTTTCTAAGGCCGTTGAGAGTGTGGCCTGGGTACAGCGGCATGTCCTGGTCAGACCAGGAGACGTGTAGAACTTGGGTGAGGTAGGGACTCGGTCTTCACACATTTTCGTCGCAGCCATGGGGCCTGTAGACGAGCAGAGACACGACGTAGAAACCAGAGTAAAGCAAAGCAGTGTGGGGGAGCGGGGTGGGCAGCAGGCAGGGTCATGGAGCTGGCACGAAGGGCCTGGCTGTTTTGAGGAGGCTCAGTGCTACCTGTTTTGCAGTTCCGGTTTGAGCTACCGTGAGAGGCTAGGCTTGCACTGAGGTGCTGCACACTGAGCCCCTGTGACAGGTCAGCTCGTGCAGGGTGGGGGGGATGTTCATGCAGACAGGTCACATGCAGGCTGGACACGGTCTGGGGTCCCGATGGGGCTTTCTGAATCCACACTGGGTGCAGTCCCTGTGATCTTAACAGAAATGGAGGTGCTTAGGATTGTACCTGATGTGTTCTTATTCCTGTGTGTGCCGAACCTCTTTGCCATTAATATCTTAAAAAGTACGTAAGTAGTGGAGATGGTTGTACAACGCTGTGAATGTCCTTAGTGCCACCGAATGGTAGACTTAAAAGGGTTAAGATGGGGTGCAGGCAGCTGGCTCAGTTGGTAGGGCCCGTGACTCTCATTCAGACCCCATGTTGCGTGTGGAGCCCACTTAAAAAAATTGAGATAAAATTGTGTGTATATATATATGTGTGTGTGTGTGTATATGTGTGTGTGTGTGTGTATATATATATATATATATATACACACACACCTACATATACATATATAAAAGGTTAAGACGGTAATTTTATGTTAGTTATGTTTAAAAATTTTTTTTGAATTTTTATTTACTTTTGAGAGAGAGAGAGAGAGAGAGCGTGCATGTGCAAGCAGGCAAGGGGTAGAGAGAGGGAGACACAGAACTCGAAGCAGGCTTCAGGCTCTGAGCTGTCAGCGCAGAGCCTAACGTGGGGCATGAACTCATGAACCGTGAGATCATGACCTGAGCCAAAGTCGGACAGCCAACCCACGGAGCCACCCAGGCACCACTATGTTATGTCTGTTTTACCACAATACAAAGCGTGTAGATAGATGTTGAGTGTATGGTTTCCTGAGTAATAGACTTTCTTTTTAAACTGATACCAGAAAAGCCAACATAGTAATGCTTTCTCTTTCTTGAAGATAGTACTTTGCACCTGTCATTTATAATAACTGTAGCAATTTTTTGATGACAGGTGGAGATTTTTGAAGAGGCTATGTGAGTGGGACACTTAATGTTTCCTGTTATGTCTTAGGTTTTAAAGGATTAAAATACATAATTGTTGGTATATTGGAACTCTTCAAATAAGTTTTCTTCTTGTGATCTTGCAGTTTAGTGACATACGTCCATTTTAGGGACCTTCCGCATTTAATTATGAAAATGATTTTAAAAACTGTATGCTTTGTAGTCTCTAAGTACTTTTTCGCACACAGTACATCACACAGCATCACACTGAATGTGTGTCATCACAGATGGGTTTGTGGGTCCTTCCTGCCTGGAGATCCAGAAATAATGTGGACTTAATTAAGATGTACTGCAGGCCGAGGGGAACAGTAATCCCAGCTTGTCCACCGCAGCGCAGAATGTAAAGTGAGTATGAGGGCAGGCAACTCTTGCCACATAGACTTTTCCTGTTATATTTAAAAACAAAGTGGAAAAGGACCTGTCTGTGCCCTAAAGTGGAGAACGAGTATTCCCCCAGCATCTTGGTTTCTGTTTGCAGACGCCTTCCCTGGAGATTCTCCCCTCCCCTTCCCAGACAGTCTCTTGTCCCACCACTTCTAACCCCATTCAGCGGTCAGAGCCTGTGGGCCGGGGACCCTCTGTAGACCTGTTTTGGTCAGTGACACACCGTGTCCTCGTGTGGTATAAGCTCTTGGGAAGAAGAGTGGTGAACATGGGCATAAACCATGTAAATCGGATTCAGATTTGTTGAATTTAGATTTAATTCAGATTTACTAAGTTCAGATTTACAGATTACTGCCTTAAGAGCCTGCCGTAAGTCACTTAATTTAAACATTGGTTTCCCTGCTTGCAAAGGACCCTAATCCTACTCACTTCACAGGCTATATAGCGAGAGATGAAAAGAACTGGGTGTTCGGTCCTCCGCATAGGCTCCGAAACGGGCCCCTCATTTTTCCTTCCATCTCTCCCTTCTCCAGCTGACAGCATCGCTGTGTTGAGGCCACAACACTCATTTGCCATGTTCTGTTACGTTTGTCTGGTTGGCTTATTATTATTATTATTTTCTTTTTTTTGAGAGAGAGAGAGAGAGATTGGGCACACGTGAGTGAGGGGCGGAGGGAGAGAGAGAGAGGAGAGTAGAGGAGAGGATCCCATGAGGGGCAGAGAGAGAGAGAGAGAGAGAGAAAGAAACACGGCTCATGCTCACCCAACGTGGGGCTTGAACTCATGAACTGTGAGATCATGACCTGAGCTGAAATCAGATGCTTAAGCCTGAGCCATCCAGGCGCCCTGCTTGTTTCTTTTCGAAGAGAAGCTAGAAATCAGCTGTTTCTGGATCGTGTGCGAGACGGCGCACAGCTTTCATCATTGACACCTTGGTACGCTCTCGCTAAACCCTCCGTGGTCAGTGCGCGTCGTAGCAGGGGCCAGAAGTGTCCCAGGCATGGCCACCGCGACAGTGTCTGCTGTGATGCTGGGGAAGACGGATTGTCAGAAGCGCGTTCTGGAGGGAGAACGAGCCGCCCGGAAATGAGGTACATTCAGACCTTCCTCAAACAACGTGTCATCTTTCACCCTCAAGAACACAACGGCATATGTGCTGACAAGGTGCTCAACTTTGTTTCATCATAATTGAAGCTTCTTAGATTTAAATTACATCAGAAATGGGACATAATGTAGAACGTGAATACATAAGTGTCATATGCAAATTAGCTTTCCTAGACATAGGGTGTTAACATCATGAAACACTATTCATTCCACTCAAGAACTGACTTTCTAAACTCTAAATTATTACCAACATCAGGTCAGACCACGAGGTAATGTGATCAAACCATACACAGCAGGGTGACCCTGACCCTACCACCTCCTCCAGGTGACCTGGAGAAGCCCCTGCCTGTGTGCTGCCTGGGTCAGGAGCCACCAGTGCCCCCCTCCCCCCCCCAGCTCGTCTTCAGTGCACCTCTCACCTCCGGTGGGAGCAACGTGTCCACGAGCTACACTGACTAATAAGCAGGGGTGGGTGGAGCATGTCCCTGTTTCTTCCCCCGTTGCCCCAGTTATAGGAAGGGTTGACTTTGGTGCAGGCGACACCCTCACTATGGACACCACAGGGGACGTCTCTTCTGGGCCCTGCTGGGGCCGATTGTTCACCATCAGGCCCCCGTTAGCCCACGGAGGAAAGGAAGCCTGGAGACGGGGCATCTAAGGTGGCATTGTGCTCACGTCTCAGGACAGACACTGCGTGGCCCCCCGTGTACGGGCTACCTAAACTGTCAGACCCATGGAATCTGACAGTGGGATGGCGGCTGCTGGGATGGGAAATGAGGCAACGATGACTTATTGGTTGGTGGACGTGAGTTCCAGTTGAGGTGAGTACGCTCTGGAGAGCTCTGTACCGCATTGTGCCCGTAGTCGGCAATGCTATGTCGCACCCACCAATTTGTGAAGAGAGAGATCCCGTGGTAAGTGTTCTTGCCACCATACAATTGAAAACGAGTGGCATCCGTCACTCTATTTGGATTAAGCCACATTTCAGAAATACCAATTTCACCTTTTCATTTTTAACATACACTAACTCATTATTTGCAAGTTATCTCTTTTCAAGTTTGGTACTTACTGAGTGGTGCTTTGTGACAACCTTGGAAATCCTGATAAATGACAACTCTTACCTACTTTGTCTACATTTGTCTACATTGTCGTTATTGTGGGTCAAGCTGCCCTTGAGTGCAGCTGGACCACCTGTGATCTTGGTGAGAGTGCTGTGTAATCAGGGGCAGGGATGTCTGAGCTCCAGCAGGTGACCAGGGACATCTTGGTGCCCTCTACTGCCTAAAAGCAAGTTCCTCTAGGTCCCACCAGTGCGGGGAAAGGCCTCAACACTAAGATCAGCACTTAGCAATTGGCCTTGTCATTTTTTATCTGAGTGTAGAAAATAACTTTTTAAAAAAATGTATTTATTTAAATTCAAGTTAGTTAACATACAGTGTAGCATTGGTTTCAGGAGTAGAACCCGAAAATTCATCACTTACATACAACACCCAGTGCTCATCCCAACAAGTGCCCTCCTTAATGCCCATCACCCATTTACCCCAACCCCCACCCACCTCTCTTCCAGCAACCCTCAGTTCTCTGTGTTTAAGAGTCTCTTATGGTTTGTCTCCCTCTCTGTTTTTTGTATTTTTCCTTCCTTTCCCCTATGTTCATTTGTTTTATTTCTTAAATTCCACATTTGAGTGAAATCATATGATATTTGTCTTTTTCTGACTTATTTCGGTTAGCATAATACACTCTAGTCCCTTCCACATTATTGCAAATGGCAAGATATCATTCTTTTTAATCACTGAGTAGTATTCCATTGCGTGTATATGTATATACATGTATGTATGTGTGTGTGTCTGTGTGCATATATATATATATATATATATATATATATATATACACACCACATCTTCTTTATCCATTCATCAGTCGATGGACATTTGGGCTTTTTTCCATCATTTGGCTATTGTTGATAGCATTGCTATAAACATTGGGGTGGATGTGCTCCTTCGAATCAGCACTTTTGTATCCTTTGGATAAATTTCTAGTAGTGCATCTTCTGGGTTGTAGGATAGTTCTATTTTCTTTTGAGTTTGTTTAAGACAGCACAAGTGGGAGAGGGGCAGAGGGAGAGGAGAGAGAGAATCCCGAGCAGGGTCTGTGCTCGAACCCATGAAGCTGAAATCATGACCTGAGCTGAAACCAAGAGTCGGATGCTTAACGGACTAAACCACCCAGGTGCCCCGGAGTAGTTAATAACTTTTTGAGGAACCCCCATTCTGTTCTTTAGAGCAGCTGAACCAGTTTTCATTGTGCAAAAGTGTTCCCCTTTCTCTACATCCCCTCCAGCATCTTGTTTCCTGAGTTGTTAATTTTAGCCATTCTGACAGGTGTGAGGTGGTATCTCAGTGTGGTTTTGATTTGTATTTCCCTGATGAGGAGTGATGTTGAACATTTTTTCATGTGTCTGTTGGCCATCTGGATGTCTTCTTTGGAAAAATGTCTGTTCATGTCTTCTGCCCATTTCTTCACTGGATTATTTCGTTTTTCGAGTATTGAGTTTGATAAGTCTTTTATAGATTGTGGGTACTAATCCTGTATCTGATGTCATTTGCAAATGTCTTCTCCCATTCTGTGGGCTGCCTTTTAGTTTTGCTGATAGTTTTCTCTGCTGTGAAGAAGCTTTTTATCTTGATGAAGTCCCAATAGTTCATTTCTGCTTTTGTTTCCCTTGCCTCTGGAGATGTGTCGAATAAGAAATTGCTGTGGCTGAGGTCAAGAGGCTGTTGGTTGTTTTCTCCTCTAGGATTTTGATGGCTTCCTGTCTTACATTGAGGTCTTTCATCCATTTTGAGTTTATTTTTGTATATGATGTAAGAAAGTGGTCCAGGTTCATTCTTCTGCATGTCTCTGTCCAGTGTTCCCAGCACCACTTACTGAAGAGACTGTCTTTATTCCACTGGATATTCTTTCCTGCTTTGTCAAAGATCAGTTGACCATATAGTTGTGGGTCCGTCTCTGTGTTCTCTATTCTGTTCCATTGATCTGAGTGTCTGTTTTTGTGCCAGTACCATACTGTCTTGATGATTACAGCTTTGTCATACAGCTTGAAGTCCGGGATTGTGATGCCTCCTGCTTTGGTTTTCTTTTTCAACATTACTTTGGCTATTTGGGGTCTTTTGTGGTTCCATACACATTTTAGGATTGTTTGTTCTAGCTCTGTGAAGATGCTGATGTTATTTTGATTGGGATTGTATTGGATGTGTAGATTGCTTTGGATAGTGTCAACATTTTAACAATATTTGTTCTTCCAATTCATGAGCATGGGATGTTTTTCCATTTCTTTGTGTTTTCTTCATTTTCTTTCTTTACCAAAGAGGTAAAAGATCTATATGCTGAAACCTATAAAAGCTTATATAAAAATATTAATTATTTTTAATAAAAAATTTTAATTAAAAAAAATTTATATTTGAGAGAGAATGAACGAGCAAGGGAGGGGCAGAGAGAGAGGGAGACACAGAATCTGAAGCAGTCTCCAGGCTGCAAACTGTCAGGACAGAGCCTGATGCGGGGCTTGAACCCACAAGCAGTGAGATCATATCTGAGCTGAAATTGAAAGTTCAACCAACTGAGCCACCCAGTGCCCCCAAAATATTTTTAATTCTTAATGAAAAACTGCATTTATTGGCCTAAGGTGTGAGGTTTCTTTTCAAGTGATCCTCAATGTATTTGCCTTATGGTGATTTGGGCACAGAATTTGAGAAAAAACTAATAATTGAGAACATGATAATAAAATTAATATTTTTTTTCGAATAACAATTTCACTTTGTCCTTCCAGATTTTGCTTGTTCTTAGTACATAATTGTTCGAAGCAGGGTGTTTCAGATTTCCCTGCAGAGGGAGGTTACATAAGGGGGTATGTATTTGTGTATCTTTTATCTGGCTGTCTTAGCTTGGGGTGCCGTAACAAGATAGCAGCCTGGGGGCTTACACCACACGCATTTGTTCCTCACAGTTCTGGAGGCTGTGAGTCTGAGGGCAAAGTGCCAGCAGGGTTGGTGGCTGGGGAGGCCTCCTCCTGGACGGCAGATGGCTGCCTTCTCACTGAGTCCTCACGCAGCCTTTCCTCTGCACACTCTTGCTCCTGCTGTCTGTTCTTCTTCCTATAAAGACACCAGTCCCATCAGATTAGGGCCCCACCGTAGTGACCTCATTTGACCTTAATTATCTCCTTAAAGGCCCCATTTCAAATACTGTCATACTGGCATTAGGGCTTCACTGTATGGATTGCGGGGACACAGTTCAGGCCATACTGCTGTTTACAACATCCATGTAAATCTTTTTGCAGCTTAAATTGTTACTCAGTTCAATTGTGGATAAACAACTATGTTCGTCATGGTCCACTTTGCTGATTCTTGTGTTTCAGCAGAAGTATTTATAAAATCATAGCACATGCACACATAGCAAAGTTCACAAGCAGTGGTGCCTTTATTTTTAAGTTTTTTGAATTTACAGGTGTTGTCTGGCTGAGTTAGCTGAGCTGTCGTAAGTATCATGCACATGATTAAAAAGGTTGGGAGGTGAGATGCCAGAGAGGCTTGCTCATTTCTGTGAGAAGATATTTCAAAACTGTAGACTGTGTCTCTAGCCTTGGATGTTACTCAGTATCTTCAAGGACAACCAGGCAGACAGCTACTGTGTTTAGAGTGTTCACTAACATGGCAGGTACCTGATGAGTAGCTCTGTTCGATGTCCGTCTGTTTCCCCCTCTTTATGGAAGAGGAACCAGTGCTTAGAGAGGTTGCCTCTTGTCCAAACTCACCTAAGGGAGGTACCGTTATGTGTTGATAGAAGACCCAATTTTAGTACCTTAAAATTAGCGTCAGAAATACTGTAATTCAAGTGAATTCTTTTTATCTATTTTGCATCTGTCTTTCATAATATGGCACCTCTAGTCCTGTTGTGTACGTATCGTTCTGTTTGCACCTCTGTCTGGGTGTCAAGGAGAGGCGTGTTGCAGAATTTATGACAAACAAGACAAGCTTCTACATGCTGTTGGTTTCCACGGAGACCAGGTAAGAGGATGCAGACGGCTGTGGGTAGTTTACAGTGTTCCTAGAACACAGCTCAAAGGGCAGATACCGCCGAGAGGTGGGAGACCTCACTCTTCTGCAAAACAACAGTGCATCCCTGTTATGAGGCATTAAGCAGTGGATGCTTATTTATTCAAAGCTTGATAAAAATAGATTCATGAATTCAAAGTGATATCTCAGTACTACCCGACAGGGTGCATGGCCACATCTCTTCTGCCCTTGATTCTCTCCCTCCTCCTTGCCAAACCCTCCCCTCCCTGAAGTCGTTATAACTCTGGTTCAGAGCGAAGGCTTCTGGGGTCTAATTGGGTAAACTGTGGGTTCTCAAAATTCGACACCTGACGGTGGTTTACGGTGAAATTTCTGTTTCTTGGAGGTTTGGGTCTACTTATGGGTTTCCTCTCTTTGTCTTAGTTTTTGATTTACTCCGGTGCTAATCTGTGCTCTCATTCAGAGCCTATAACTTAGAGGCTGGAGGATAAAGGGCTGCCCCTCAGCCAAGTTTCCTGTGCAGAAGATGCTGGGCAGCATGTGTGAGTGGTCTCACCGGGAATCTAGGTTAAGCAGGAGGAAGCAGGATGGGGGAGGTAGGGACCCTGCCTCCTGTAGGGAGGGGTGGGGGGGAGACAGCCACTGACTGTAGGATCCCGTTACTTGTGGGAGGGGAGGCAGGTTCTGGTGACTCGGCCCAGAATCTCTGGAGGGTAGAGGATTTGAGGCCAGTGAAAGCCCACAGCTGACTCCCCGGAAAGAAGGAGTTGAGAGAAGTTCCTGTTGCCTCTTCAGAGTCGGTTCCAGGGGAAGACGACCAGAACGACTCCTGCTGAGGAAAGGGGTCCTGTGGGCATCCAGGCAAAGCTTCGGTGCTGCCTGAGCCCGGACGCGTCCTAGAGAGAAGCTGGTTGCCGTCAGTGTGGAAGTTACCAGGGGGCAGGGGCTCCCCTGAGAAATCAGGCAGCCACACTGCTGAGTATATCTGGAACTGGGCAAGTCTCGGGGAAACCCAGGGACATGAGTTTTTGGACCTCAGTCAACAGAGGAGTATTCAGATGAAGGTCTTCTCTCTGGGGGAATTCAGGAACCAGTGTGTTCCTTAGAGAGGCAGGCAGCGAGGACCTGAGAAATGAGACACCCAGGGCAGTCCAAAGCCTGCACCACAGGAAACCTATTGAGGAAGCCTCAGCTACTGTAGAAGAGAAGTCTCTTAGGGTCCTCTGAGCACTGATGGGATATGACTGTCAAAGCAGAACTTCCTGGTTTCCACTTGCCTAGGACACACTGGGGTGTCACTGGCCCAGCTGGCAGGATTCCAGATGTGGTGGGCGGATGCCTACAGCTTCAGCCTCGGTCCTTTGGAAGGGTCAAGCTAAAAATTAGTTGTGTTTTGTGTGGGTCTTGGAGCCGCATTGAAAGTAGATTGTTAGATCCTGGCATCCATAGTGGGATTTCTCGTCTTGAAATAAAGAGTTAAAGAATTAATTTTTCTTTCTTTCTTTCTTTTCTTTTCTTTTCTTTCTTTCTTTCTTTCTTTCTCTCTCTCTCTCTCTCTCTCTTCCTCCCTCCCTCCCTCTCTTCCTTCCTTCCTTTCTTTCTTTTCTTCCTTCCTTCCTTTCTTTCGTCTGTTTTTTCCTTCCTTCCTTCCTTCCTTCCTTCCTTCCTTCTTTCCTTCTTTCCTTCTTTTCTTTCTTGTTAACATACAGTGTAGTCTTGGCTTCCGGAGTAGAACCCAGGGATTCATCTCTTACATACGACACCCAGTGCCCATCCCCACCAGTGCCCTCCTTAATGCCCATCACTCATCTAGCCCATCCCTCACCCAACTCCCTGCATCAACCCTCAGTTTGTTCTCTGTATTCGAGTCTCTTATGGTTTTTCAACAAATATTGACACTATGTGTTATAGATCAGAGAAAGGTTTTAGAAATTAGGCTAGTTCTGCCCTGACAAGGTGGCTTAGTCTTTTCAGGCTTTTATAATGCCATAGGTTAGGCATAGATATGGATCTGGAGTTCAAGATCAGGCAGTAGGAGATTCTGTATACGATGAGGCCCTCTTCAGTCTATGTCCTCACTTGGTGGAGGGGGTGAGGGAGCTCTCCGGCGTCTCTTCTCACAAGGGCTCTAATCCCATCACCACCCCCATGACCTAATCACCTCTTAAAGGATCTGCATCCCAATACCATTACACTGGGGGTTATGGTTTCAATGTATGAATTTTCCAGGACACACACTTCCAGTGTAAAGTAGAAAGATGAGAACTCAGTGGTGGCGATAGAGTCTCAGTGTGGTGGAAAGATAGAGTTGCTGAGTATAATTGGAACACAGGTGGCCTTGTGCAATATGCACAGGAAAGAATTTCAAATAAAAATGACGTTTTTAGGTTGCAGGAGGCTGTGCCTAAATCAGGTGTGCATGCAGCTGGCTCATTTTTTAATATGAGCAAGCCTCCAGTTAGGTACAAGAGTTTAGTGTTGGAGACCAGGTGGTCTTCTGGGGTTTTGTTTTGTTTTTGAAATCCTGTTCTTCATTTATTTAAAAAAAAAAAAAGCTGTTATCTGTACCATGGACTTCAGTGAAATAGGCTGGGAATCTTAATCACAGATCTTTAAACTGCTTATTCCCACCTGGGACCAAGCACGTAATTCTGGCTGGTTTCACGAGGTAATACAGGCACCTTATAAAGTCTCCTTCTGAACATAAAAGGTCTTTATATACCTACAACTAATAGACCAAGAATTGATTAGACACTGTTTTCCCTGTGATCGTATTTTAACATCAGGTGAAACAGGGCCATATAAATATCAACTTTACAAGGAGCATGTGATTGATTCCATGCCTTAACGCCAGCTGTTATTAATTATGATAGAATTCTGTGCTTCTCAGCTGGTGTGCAAAAACCATGTACACAACGCTGTCCTGGGAATATGCAAACACTCAGGATAGACTGGGCATATCTTTTCGTTTTTTAAAGAAATAACAGCTTTATTGAGATATGACTCACATGCCATCCAATTCATTTAAAGTGTGGAAATCCCAGGGCACCTTGGTGGCTCAGTCGGGTAGGCGTCTGACTTTTGATTTCGGCTCGGCTCATGATCTCATGGTTTGTAAGTTTGAGCTGCACATGCGGCTTGCACTGACAGAGTGGAGCCTGCTTGGGATTTGCTCTCTCTGCCTTTCCTCCATTCATGCACGTGTGCGCTCTCTTTCAAAATAAATAAACTTAAAAAATAAAGTGTACGACTCCATGCTTGCGCATATATTCACAGAATTATGCAGACATCACCACTGTAAATTTTGGAACATTTTCATCACCCCCCAAAGAAACTACATACCCATTAGCAGTCACTCCATCCGCAGTATCTCCTGGAAAACACGAACGTACTTTTTGTCTCTATGGATTTACCCACTCTGGACATTTCATGGGAATAGAATCATATGATATTTGGTCTTTGGTGATAGGTTCCTTTCAGTTAGCATCCATGTTGTACAATGGATCAGACCTTAGTCCTTTTTTAAAACTTGTGGTAAAATATACATGACATATTACTTACCATTTTCACCGTTTTTAAAAACAAATTGTTTCAGTGTTTGAGAGAGAGAGAGAGAGCAGGGGAGGGGCAGAGAGAGAGGGAGACACAGAATCTGAAGCAGGCTCCAGGCTCCGAGCTGTCAGCACAGAACCTGATGTAGGGCTCGAACTCATGAACCGTGAGATCCTGACCTGAGCTGAAGTCAGATGCTTAACTGACTGAGCCCCCCATGTACCTCACCATTTTCACCATTTCTACGTGTACAGTTCAGTACGCAGCCTTCACCGTTATCCATTTTCAGAAGTTTAAAAAAGTAATTCCAAACAGAAACTGTATCCGATTAAACACTACCTCCTTATTTCCTCCTCCCCCAGCCCCTGATAACCGTTATTCTACATTCTGACTCTTTGAATTTACCTAATCTAGCTATATCATATAAATGGGATCATTTGATATTTGTGTTTTTTTGTCTGCTTTATCTCACTTAGCATGTTTGGGGGATTCATCCATGTTGTAGCATGTCTGAGGATTGCGTTCCTTTTTAACACTGAATATTCTGTTTTGTGTAGCTACTGCTTTTTTTTTTGTTTTGTTTTAAAAATTTGTTTTTAAATGTGTATTTATTTTTGAGAGAGTGACAGACTGCGAGCAGGGGAGGGGCAGAGAGAGAGGAAGATGCAGAATCCGAAGCAGCTCCAGGCTCCGAGCTGTCAGCACAGAGCCCCACATGGGGCTCGAACTCACAAACCGCAAGATCATGACCTGAGCTGAAGTCGGACATTCAACCAGCTGAGCCAACCAGGCGCCCGCTACTGCTTTTCTTAATCCATTCTTCTGTTGTTGGACACTTGGGTTTCCACCTTCTGGCTATCAGTAAAAATGTTGCTGTGGATATGGGTGACCAAGCATCTCTCTGAATCCCTGATTTCCGTTCTTAACGTGTATGTACCTGGAAGCGGTGATAATGTGTGTGTAACCAGGAGTGAAAATAGCCATCCTGGTAGATGTGCGGTGGTATCTCATCGTGTTTTGATTTGCGTTTTCCTAGTGACTAGTGATGTTGACTATATTTTCATGCTCTTTTTGGCCATCTGATATCATCTTTGGAGAAATAGGTATTTAAGTTCTTAGACCATTTTTGTGTGTGTTTTTTGGTCTTTTTGTTTAGTTTAGGGGTTCTTTATATATTCTGGATATTAATCCCTTATGAGATATATGATTTGCAAGTATTTTCTCCCATTGTGTGGGTTTTTTTCACACCTTTGATGTTGTATATTGATATGTGAGTTTTATACTTTGACCCTATGCTTTCTTCTAAGAGTTTTACATTTTGAACTCTAGATTTTTGTTCCTTCTGGTTATTAGTTTTTGAATGTGGTATAAAGTGAGGGTCCAATTTCATTATTTTGCATAAGGATATTCAGTTTTCCAGGATTTTATGTTGAAAAGACTAGCCTTTCTGGATTGAATGGTCATGATACCCTTGTTGAAAATCAGTTGATGATATATGTGAGGGATGACTTTTGGACTCTTTTCTGTTTCGTTTGTATGTTTTCTGCCAATACCACAGTGTTTCATTACTGCAGCTTTGTAGTAAGTTTTGAAATCAGGAAGTGTGTGTCATTCAGCTTCATTCTTCATTTTCAAGATCATTTTGGCTATTCAGGATCTCTGAGATTCCATAGAAATTATAGGCTGATTTTATCTCTTTCTGCAAAAAGGCCCACCATTGGAATTTTGATAGGGTTTGCACTGACTCTATAGACCACTTTGGGGATGGGTAAGGTCATTTTAGCAATATTTAGTCTTCCACTCCATGAACATGGGATACCTTTCCATTTATTTAAATCTCTTTTAATTTCTTTCAGCAGTATTTTCTTTTTTTCAGTGTACTAGTCTTTTGCCTTTTTGATGAAATTTATTTCTAACTATTTTATTCTTTCTGATGCTAATGTAAATGGAATTGTTTTCTTAATTTTTCGGATTGCTCATGCAACTGATTTTTATGCTTTGATTTTGTATTCTGGAACTTTATTGAATGCATTTATTAGCTTCAACATTTTTTAAGAAAATCAAAATAAAGAGTTTTTTAAAAAATTAAGAAAATTTTCTAAGAGTAATTTAACATTCACAAGAAAATTAAGGGGAAACTACAGAGATTTCCCATATATGCACTGCCCCAACACATGCATAGCCTCCCCAATTATCAACATCCTTATTAGAGTGTTACATTTGTTACAATTAATGAATTTATGTTGACACATCTTTATCACCCAAAGTCCATGTATTCACCATTATAGTATCACACAAGGTCCTTTCATTGTCCTAAAAACTTTCTGTGCTCTGCCTATTGACCCCTCACCATCACTAATCCTGGGCAACCACTGGTAGTTTTACTCTGTCCATAGATCTGCTTTTTCTGGAATGTTGTATAGTTGGGATCATCCAGTATGCAGCCTTTTCACATTGGCTTTGTCTTAGTAATATACATTTAAGTTTCCTCAATGCCTTTTTATGACTTGGTAGCTCATTTCTTTTTATCACTGAAGAATAATCCATTGTCTGGATGGGTCACTACTGAATGACATCTTGGTCGTTTCCAAGTTTCACATATTCTCATTTGTATGTATTTGCTTTTGTTTTGTATGCTTTTGGTGTCCTATCCAAGAAATCATGTCAAACCCAGTGTCATGAAGTTTCGCACCTATTTTTTACTCTAGGAGTTTTATAGTTTTAGGTCTTACATATAGGTTTTTAATTATTTTGAACTAATTTTTTTATTTTTTATTTTATTTATTTGAGGGAGCAGGGGAGGGGCAGAGAGAGAGAGAGAGAGAGAGAGAGAGAGAGAATATCAATCTCAGAGTCTACACTCAGCATGGAGCCCCACACAGGGCTTGATCCCAGACATTCTGGGTTAATTTTTGTAGATAGTGTAAGGTAAGGGTCCAGCTTCATTCTTTTGCATGATGATTTCTAGTTTTATCAACGCTTTTTGTTGAAGAAACTGTCTCAGTTGTGTAGTCTCAGCTTCTTGTCATAGATCATTGGATGTGGTTTCTATTTGGGCTCTCTTCTGTTCCACTGGTCTGTTTGTGTGTCTGTATGCCAAAATTACAAGGTGTGTGTGTGTGTGTGTGTGTGTGTGTGTGTGTGTGTTTGGGACAAGGGTGCAAAGATAATTACATGAAGAAAGAACAGTCTTTTAACACATAGTGCTGGAACCACTGGACATGCAACACATGTAAGCAGACAATGTTGGACTCCTCTCCCACAGCATATATAAAAATTAACTCAAAATAAATCAAAGACCTAAATACAAGAACTAAAATTATAAAACTCTTGGAATAAAATTTAGTCATAAATCTTTGTGGCTCTTGATTACTCACTGATTTCTTACGTATGACACCAGAAGCACAGCAAAAGAAAAAGCAGATAAGTTGTATGTGTATACCCTGTGTGTGTGCACAACTGTACGTGTAAATATTTATATATATATTTATATACATATGTTTTGTGCAGTTTCTTTTAAAATCAAAGGAAAAATGTATTCATACTGTATTTTATAATTACATAGTTATCTTCTTTAGATGGTTTGGTTTTCTATTGCTTTTGTAGTAGATTACCACAAATTTAGTGGCTTACACACAAATTCATTATCTTACATTTCTGGGGTCAGAAGGCTGAAAGGGGTCTCACTGGGCTAAAATCAATAAAATCAAGACTGTTCTTTCTGGAGATGCTGGAGTAGAATCCATTTCTCTGCTCTCTGCAGCTTCTAGAAGGCTCATGGCTCATGGCTCCAGTCTTCACCTTCAGAGCCAGCAGTGTTGGCCAGGTCTCTCACAGTACTATCTCTCCAGTTCTCTATCTTCTGATTCCCTCTTCCACTTAGACACTTTTGTGATTATATTAGGCTCACTCAGAAAATCTGGGATAATCTTTTCATCTGAAGGTCAGCTGACCAACCTTAATTTGACCTGCAACCTGAATTCCTCTTTGCCATATAGGCTAACATATACCCAGGTTCTGGATGTTATGATGTGGAGACTTGAGTGTGTGTGTGTGGTGGAACTGTAATTTTGCCTACCATACTGGTAGTTTTTGCTTTGTTTTTCATATATTACTGGCATGGGTCATGTGCTTTTAGATGGAAAAGTGAGTGTTTCTTCTAAGGCAGTTCTGCTAGCAATCAGTTCTCTGCTTTTATTTATTTGGGAATTCTTTCTTTTACTTTAATTTTTGAAAAGTAGTTTTGCTGGGGGTGCCTGGGTGGCTCAGTTGGTTAAGCATCTGACTCTTGAGTTCGGCTCAGGTCATGATCTTACAGTTCGTGGGATTGAGCCCTTCATTGGACTCTGTGCTGCCTGTGCAGAGCCTGCTTGGGAATTCTCTGTCTCCCAGAGAATGTCTCCCACTCTCTCTGCCCCTCCCTTCCACGCTCTCTCTCTCTCTCAAAATAAATAAACTTGAAATAAAAGTGTTTTTCCTGAATGGAAGATTCTCGGTTGACAGTTTTTTCTTTCCGTACTTTGAAAATGGCATTTCATTTCCTCATGAACTCATTGTTCCTGATGTGATTTCAGCTGCTCCTCTTTTTGGTGTTCCTTGTATCTGAAATCATTTTTCTCTTGGTATGTGGCTTTTAGCATTATGATGTATCTGGATATGGATCTCTGCATTTATCTTACTTGAATTTTGTTGAGCTTTTTGAATGTGTAAGTAGTTTTTCATCAATATTTGGGAATTTGTTTCCAGCCATTATTTCTTAAAGTATTTTTTCTGTTTCTGCCCTCTCTTTGTGGTACTCCCATAACACATCTGTTGATTTACTTAGTGATGTGCCACATCTCTTTAAGGCTGTCTTCATTTTGCATTTACTTCATTTTCCGTTTTTTATCTGCTCATCAGATTGCATCATCACCTTTGACCTGTCTCAAAGTTGCTTATTCTTCCACCAGCTCAAATCCGTTGAGACACTGAAGTTGAAGTTTTCACTTCACTTACTGTGCTTTTCAAGTCAAGAATTTCCACTTAGTTCTTTTTTTTTTAATTTTTTTTTTTACATTTTCTGTGCCTTTTTTGATATTCTGCATTTGATGAGGCATTGTTAGTCCCTAAGCGTGATTTCCTTTAGAAATATTTTGAACATAATTTGTAAGGCATGCCTTGGTGTCTTTGTTAAATCTAACGTTTAGGTCTCTTACAGGTAGTTTCTCTTGTCTGTTTTTCTCCCCTCTGTGTATACATTGCATTTTCTTGTTTGCATGTCTCATAGTTTTATATTAAAACCTGGATATTTCAGATAATGTGTTGTGCCAACCCTGAATATTCATCTTCCCTCTGGGGCTTGCTTCTGTTTTTTTCTTTGCTTGTTTAAATTTTTGAAAACTTCATTTTCATGAAGTCTACACCCCTCTTGTGTGAAGCTTTTTAAGTTGCTCTTTAGAGTGGACAGCCTTGCACACGGTCACTTGGATAAGAGTGGTTTCGGTACTCTTTGCGTTGTCTCTTTTTCTGCCTCGTTTGGTATCACACAGAGCTGTTGGGCTCCACTAATTGTCAGCTAATTGCTCTGTTGTTTTGTGTAATGCCCAGGGGTACAAGCTGCGCAATAGTCTGATCCAATTTTGTTTGGACCCCATTTTCATGATCGTTTTGGGGCCAGTCTTTGGGATTTTGTCTGCCCTCGGAAGGGCTCTTCTTAGCTGTGTGTTTCTCTGCTTCTTCCTGGTACTTGTTTGCCTTGAGTTTAACTTAGTGCTTTGCTAGAGCTACCATTCTCATCTTAATTGGTTTCCTCCTAAATATCCATTGTCTGAGAGTCTTCTTGGGCTTAAACTTCTCGTACTGTTTCAAATAAAGCCACTCCCTTTGGGGAGAGCGTTGGGCTTTCTGTTCTTACGGACTGCCTCTCCCTTGGGGCAAAATCCGTGAACTGTAGCTCCAGAGCTGGGAGTGGGGTGGCCTGATCGTCTCTGCATGATGTGCCTGCTTTATGGGCCAGATGCGGGCAGCTACAGTTGCATCTGGCCTTCTTGGCTTGCTCTGTCTTCGTCCGTTTGTGCTGCCTTAACAAATTGTCATAGACTAGGGGCTTAAATAAGCCACATGTAGCAAATATTGAAATTAAGCACCTGGGGCTTCAAAAAACTGATGTTCCTCTCCAACTATATCACACAAATGACTAGAGTAGTATTTCTGTACTGCTTTAAGGCTTGAAATATCCTTTCCTCTCTGTGTGATGTTTAAATAAATATACTTATTTAAACTAAGGACCACGTTAGTCATGTGACATTTTCAAGTACTCCCAGGTGAAATTTGGTAGAAGCAGGACTCAGGAGTTCTTCTCATTCAGAATCCTTCTACACATGGGAACATTCTATTCCTGTATTCCACGTTTTCTTCTTTAGGTAGTATATACTGTAAACGAATTTAAAAATTGTGT
Source organism: Panthera uncia (assembly GCF_023721935.1). NCBI lineage: Eukaryota > Metazoa > Chordata > Mammalia > Carnivora > Felidae > Panthera > Panthera uncia. The sequence continues at coordinate 199,721,020 of NC_064811.1, read as the reverse complement.
AGTTTTAAATCTCTGGATTAAACAAAGCATAGTCAGTAGCTGTTGATGAGGTTGCAGTGTTTGCACGCACCAAACTCTGGGAATACAGTGCGAGCCAAACCTAGTTCGTGTCCACGGGGAGCTTCCACTTGGCAGGAGTGTAAGGAAATGAGTGCGTAGGTAAATAGGTCAGGTGGTAGAGACGCTGTGAACAAAAGGATGTCAGGAACATAGTATCATGAGAGCGTAGGGGCTCCTCTTTGAGGAGAAATGGTCCAGGTACCCCTCAGTTATCCCCTCGGAGGTGACTTACCTTTCTAGTGTGTCACGCCCATGCTGCATGGGGACTGGGGCAGTATCCTGTTGTCCCACACGCTAATATTTCTGCGCCGGAGCCTGGATGTTCGTGCTAAGCAAGGCGAAGAAAGATGCGTTCCTTCACACTAGTGCCCATCAGTCGTTGCCTTTCTGGGAAGGGCAGAAAAGTGAGGCTTTGTTGCCAGGTGAGATGCCAACACACTTGTGATTTTCAGAACCTTTTGAATTTTGGACTTTTGCATTAAGGGGTGGTGGATTTGTACTATATTTGTGAAGGCTGAGGAGGCTGAGGAAGTAGGAGGGGTAACTTTAGGGGAGAAATTCCTTCTGTTCGTCCTCACTTCTGGCACGTGCCTGTATGCTCACACTTGCACGAACACCAGTGCATGTGTACACGTGCGTGTAAACACATGCACACGCATTCACAGTCCTGCAAGCTTGCATACCTGCACACGCCTACACCTGCACATGCACGTACGTGCCCAGGGCATGGGATCTAGAACACAGTCCTTTCCCAGTTAGCTGATCAGGTGGGCTGGCTGCCATGCAAACACTCATGCACAGTAAAGTCACGGTCATGTTGGACATCCTTTTCCAGGTGATCATAGCACTCCTTGAGGTCAAATAGATGACTCTGGTGACCTCCAGAATTGGACCATGGTATGACCTGAATCTGCACAGCAAATATCTGTTGATCGTGGATTGATGACCATCTTGTATGTTAGTCTTTTGTCTGCATATGCTGTGTGTGTGGACTGAGGTTTTCAGGTGCACGTTTCCTCCTGGGTGAGGAGAACCAGGCATGATATTCAGGAGTGGTCATTTCAGGTGTTGGTGGAGACCTTGTGGTTCTGCGGAGGACGAGATTCATTAATTAACCAACCAAATTCTCTCCTCCCAGACTCAGGCTCCAGAGAACTATGTGATCCTGAAACTCGCTGCTTGCTTTCTGACCGTTCACAGACGCAGTTGGGAATGGACGCTTTCTTCCTGCAGGCTCACTGGAAAGCGTTCGAGAGCTTCTTATTTATGTGCCATTTTATCAGTAAATTAAATGGCCCAGACTGTGAGGGGTGAACGGCGGGGGAGACTGTAGCAAAGGAACACAAGAGGCCAGTGATTCGGGAGAAGTCCTTCCTCATCTTGGAGCCACGACTCGTGTGCAGGCTGATGAGAACCGGCATCGGGGCTGCGAGGTTGTGGACGATGAAGTTTCCTGGGCACTTGAGCTTCCACAAAAGAGATATTAAGTTCAAGGAGCTTGGTCAGGCCCCTTCTGTTGGCTGTGTTTCTTCTTTTTCACGTGGGTGTTCCTGTTTGTGAATTGTGTTTCCCAAAGGACACTTAACCCTTGCCAGGACACCTTCCCCCACTCTGCTCCTGGAACTGACTGTGCGTGTTCTCTTGACAAACTTTGATTCATTCCCAGCAAGGAGACAAGGACACGCAGCATGTTCAAACCTTGTCCTTGGAGTAAGGCCAGGCATCAAGGAGGCTGAAATGCACAGATACAATTGGCTAGTCAGTCAGTTCTTGTACCTGTGAGGAGCTTACACACCAGTTGTAAGAGTAACGAGACATTGCAAAGCATCTTTAAAGTAGACGTTGAGAACACAGGAAACACAGGACATTTTCTGTAACTGAAACAGAGCTTTGGGATGGGTGCTACTGATGAACAGTTTTCATAGTAGCAACTGATTATGAGGTTTAAAAAATTTTTTTAATGTTTGTTTATTTTTGAGAGAGAGTACGAGCAGGGGAGGGTCAGATGCTTAACTGACTGAGCCACCCAGGTGTCCCTATAAAGTTTTTATCAAATTCTGTAAACTCAATCATCTGGGAGCCATTTCTGGTAGCAGAACGTTTCCTGGTGCCCCGTGCTAATAAAATAAACAGGATGGTTATTTAAAGTGTGTTTTACAATGGAAGAAACAATGCAACACTGATACCTTTGGAAACATGCTGCTTGCCTGACTTGTACTTATGCTGTGCCACCTGGACTTGGGGATTCTCATTCTCTCTGTTTCTAGTTTCCTTCCCACTCTGGGGATGCAGTCAGGAGTAAAGCTGCAGTGCCTATCACTGTGGGCGTGTTTCAGTCCTCTGGAGATCCCCTTCTTGTCACCTGATATAGGGAAGGTGGAGTGGACGTTTGTTCCATAAAAGCACTGGTGCAGCTATAGGAGGTGGTCTGCCACGTGCACCTCTCAGAGGGGGTCACGGTCACAGTCGCTGAGCCCTGCTGGAGCTTGTCTGCAGGCCCAGATCTTCTGTGGGCTTCACTTCTGAACCACTGTGTTACGGTAGCATCATCCCCATTTACGATTACGATAACACAGGCAAATCACTGCTATTTGGGCTAATTTACTTTATGTTTCTACAATTTTTTATCGGTTTATAGTGACTTAGCCCTGAAGCCAGAAATGACATGCATCGGTAACATTGGTATAACCTCTTTTTTTTTTTTTTTAATTAATTTATTTATTTTTGGGACAGAGAGAGACAGAGCATGAACGGGGGAGGGGCAGAGAGAGAGGGAGACACAGAATCGGAAACAGGCTCCAGGCTCCGAGCCATCAGCCCAGAGCCTGACGCGGGGCTCGAACTCACGGACCGCGAGATCGTGACCTGGCTGAAGTCGGACGCTTAACCGACTGCGCCACCCAGGCGCCCCGGTATAACCTCTTACTAAGCCACCTCAACATTGCAAGCCTAGCACCACTAACCACTTAAAACCTACGTGGATTTGAAAACTTTAGATTTAAAATTAAGATGTTTTTAAAATAGAAAATTCATGAATCATCTTGTGTTGTTACTTATGTCCTGGGTTGTGTCTGGAGTGGGAGGAAAGTGGTCTGTGGGGCCTGTGGGATGCTGGCCTCAGGTGAGATGGAGTCCGAACCCAGGCATCTGCTGAACTTGTAATGGGGACTGTCCCTCCTTCCCTCTCTGATGAGGCCTCCCCATCTATAAACTGAGGGTGAGACCAAAGGAATAGCATTGAATATTGAGGAGATGGTGCGTGGATGGCTAGGTGTGGACCCTGACACCTAGCAGGCAGTCCGTCCGTATCAAAAATGGCAAGTGCTATCACCTAGACCCTGCAGAGAAAGGAGATCAGCATAAAAATCTCTTAAGGTTAATGAATAATGATAAAACTACAAATGATAATTTGTAGTAATTTGAAGTTAAGCTTCTACAAAATGAAGATTTATGGAGTATTTGTGGTGTTGGATCTCAGAAGCAAGAAGTATTGGCTTCTGGGACTTCCAAGCAGATACCCAGCAGAGAATGTTGAAAAGAACTTGTTTATAGGCCATTGGTAGGTGTCAGTCCTACAGGGAGAAAACTGGCTAACGTAGGAAGCGTATCCCTGGACCTCAAATGCAGGAAGACCGTGACCTACTTTGTTTAGTGAAATGACACAGTAGATACTCTTCATAAGCCTCTGTGTTTTCATATTGGTCTTGTGTTTTAATTTATGAGTAGCTCTTCATGAAGTTTGGGAAGGAGCAGAAGAGTAAATTTCAGCTGACATTCATCCAGAATCTTGATGAGTTACAGATATCTAGAGTGAAACTAGTAGAATTTGAATGATTTTTTTTTATTTTTTTATTTTGAGAGACAGAGACTGTATGAGTGGGAGAGGGGCAGAGAGAGAGGGAGAGTCAGAATCCCATGCAGGCCCCGTGCTGTCAGCACAGAGCCCGACGTGGGGCTTGAACCCACAAAGCCATGAGATCATGACTGAGCTGAAACCAAGAGTTGGGCACTTAACCGACTGAACTACCCAGGCGCCCCCAGAATTTGAATGATTTAGATGAAGCTTAAACTTCGGGTTCTACAGAGTGTGTTTGGGCAGCCACCATGAACTGCGGGATCATCCAGATTGGGGACAGCGAAAAGACTGGTGTTTCCATTCCATATCCTTGTAGGGACAAGAGCCTGTCATACTCAGTGGAGTTCGTCCCATCAGATAGGGCAGCTCAATGGCAGCAGGAGCCACGCTCTGTGTGTCCACAGGTAACACTGGCAGCCTCGTGGCTGTTACACAAAACACAGTGGACATGGGGAAGCCTCATAATGGAATGTGGCTGAAGTCAAAGGGGCTTCCACAGCAGCAGGTGTGTGTGCGACACTGAGTCACGAACGCCGCTCCACACGCTGAGAGTGTCCTCCGTGTCTACACTAGCAAACCACCAAGGCAAACATTTGCAGGTGTGAATGGTATTTGTGTATCCTTTTCCTGCTGGTACCTTCGAGATCTTCCCTATTTTGTGTGTAATTGCAAACAAGAAACATACTTTATTCCAATTTATTCAAATTAATTTCCCCAGCACAGGGTTGTTCACGATTTGTCTGGAGTCAGGGAGTTAATGCTGAGCTGTCTAGCACTCACGTGGAAACGGTGAATCCTAGCACACGGACAGGAAAGATACAGCTGCTCCTGCACAGTGACCTTTGCCTCCTCACCTGGAGAAGTAGGTCACACATCTGATTGATTTAATTACAGCCCATACAGTGGCAATTTGTCCACAACTGCAGGTTTTCTGACTGGCGACCAAAAGGCTTTTCTCCTTATGGAAGCTGCACGTTGAGACCACGGGAAGGCCCGCGTTCTCCGATTTCGTGGTGCCGCGCCAGTAACACCCTGTGCTCTCCTCGGCTGATTTTGTAGTGCCCTGGGTGCTTCATTAGCAATTTCCGTGGACTCTGAAAATGTTCTGGGCCTCTACCTCTGTCTCCGTTTTGACTGTGAGGAACTTCTCCATGTGGAAGTCCTTTCACTGGCCAAGTTGGCGAACGCTGACATTTTTGACAAGTTCGCCAAATTGTGTGTGCTTCGTGAACATACGTGCCATCAGAGCAGTTAATGGGTGGGGCAGCTTGTGGTTACTGGGCTCAGCTGTCATATGGTTTGATAAGGACTTAATTTCTCTTGCCCATCGTGGAACATAACATTTGACTCACAAGCCTAATGTGATTTGGAAACGATTCTCTGTAAGAAAGCACAACAGTTTATATGAATAATTATACAAGGGCTCTCTCATGCCCAAATGGAAGTTGAGTCAGTATTTTGTGTGGCATTCCTAAGTGAGGACTGTTAAAACATCTTACCTACAGATGGTCTGTTTGCTTTGGGGCTTTGAACAAAGTCGATAGATGTTATCGGGGAAGCATTATGATGTGAACCCAGCACAGGAGATTATACAAGTGTAGTTGTGAGCACCAGGCTTTGCCCTCTGCCCTGGCTCTTGTCCCGCTCCAGCCCTTCATTCATTTTCGATGGAGGGGCTGGTCACTCCCTCCTCCTGCATCCGTGGCAGCATTGATTAGCTATGGCAAAATCCCTTAAGTTTCCAAATAACCTAAAGACTTCGTCATGTGTATTTCTCCTTTTCTGGCCATATTTCCTTGACCATGCCTCCGAAGACTGTCGTGCAAATACTCCAAACTCGAGGGTATAACTCTGTAATGCACATGTTTGGCAAATGCTTCTCATAAAGGGAACGGAGAGTCTCTGCTAATACCTGGATCAAAATCACTTTCCTAGGACCATTATGCTGGTCTCCCTTTTGAGCAGAGAACACTTTGGGAAACCCTCACAGTTTGTCTCAAGGCCTGGTGCCCATAGTAGGAGAGTTTAAAACGGTTTTGCTGGTTGTCACTGGGTGTTTGCCATTTAATTGCTTCCCATGCAAACATGTGGACGATAGGGGTCTCTCCCAGTCCTGAATTCAGAGGTGTTCAGTACTCCTCTAATTGGTGTAGTTTAGGTGGTGGTGATGGTAACACCAGCATCACCTGCCCCCACTGCTGACCTTGTCAGCTGACAGCTTTGGCTGCCTCCGTGGACCTGTCCTAGCATTGGCGGAAACAGATTTATCTTCAAAAGCCTTTTTTTTCTTTTAAAAGTCATGTTGTTTAAAAGTTAGGGGACTGGTTTACATTTCCTGTACACAGGTATATAAAAAATGAGAATCGCCCCACGTAGTGCAGCCAAGTCAGTCCCGTCCAATCCAGGGGTAGTTTCCTTTATCCAGCAGTGTCCCACAGAAATAGGAGGGGAGGCACATACTTGATTTTAAATTCACCAGTACTCACAGTGAAACAAGTAAAAGTAAACAGGTGAAAGAAATTATGTTGAACAGCCTATTTAAGACAGTATATTTAAAATATTTTAGAATTCTTATAAAATTATTAAAGTATCTTACATGTTCTTTTCTCCTGAGGCTGTAAAATCCGACACGATTTCCACTGCATCCCGTCTCACTTGGACTAAGCTCACCCCAGCGGCCCAGGAAGCACGGGGTTACTGGGGACCGTACTGGGAAGCAGTTCTGGACCTGGTTCCTTACCCACAAATGGCTTTTGCAACGTAGATGAGATTATGTGTCCTGCGAGTAACTTCGCTCACTTTTCCATATACGTGGCCGGGGTTTCTACGTATGTACACGTGGATCTTCTTTCTCCTTTTAGTGGCTGCACAGTACGAGAGTCCAGACCGTGCAAGGCACTGCTTTCTTTGGCTGTTAACACACACTGTTCAGGGAGTTTCTGGTTCGTTGGTGTTGCAGCAGCACAGCCATGAATATCTCCGGATATAATGGGTGAAGGTGAATACACATTATGTATTTTGATAGATCTGCTGTTTTAACCAGCCGGTTGTGATTGTGGTCATTGGTTTCCAGAATCTTACCTCTGCCATCCTGGGCCGTACAACCGTCTGCAAACCTTCACTAGCAGCCAGAGATGTTTCCACCGCGGTTGCTTTTCTTCCTCTGTGTCTTGCACAGCCTTCTGTTCCTCTTTGCTTTCATTTTCGTACCTCTGATCCCTTGTTTGTCTCCGACAGCATTTCTGACACCAAATATGCAGGGGTTTCCAGCACCAGGCACTTCCCCCAAGTTTCTGGACACGCAGTGGATGTCCTCCGGTTCAGTCCAGTTCTGACACCAGCTGCTGGGGTTAGCACAGGCCCTCAGGTTGAGGGCTCAGCCCGTAGGGTCCTCCCCCCCCCCCCCCCACATTGTCCCCTGTACTCCTGAGTGACCCGCTACAAATTCGGGTTCCCAGGACCCTCCACAGTTTGCTGCAACGGCTCACTGAAATCAAGAAGGCACTCACCTTTGTGGTTTATTATAAAGGCTACAGCTCAGGAGCCCCCAGGTGGAGGGGACGCAGGGGCAAGGAGGGTGGAGGGAGAGCTGCCACACCCTCTCCCGGTGGGCGCACCTTCGCCTAGCACTGTGTGTACCAGCCACAAAGCTCTCCAAACCCCTTAGGTGGCAGTTTTCCCGGAGGTTCTGTTAGGGTTTTTCTGGAGGGTTTATGTTGTGATTAAATCAGTAGCCATTGGTTGTGGGCTGGATCCCCACCTCCCCCTCTCATCCTCTGAAGTGGGGGTGGAGCTGAATGTTCCCAGTCTCTAGTCCCCTGGTAGGTTTCTCTGGCAGCCTGAGCCTCCCTGCAGCCGGTCACCTCCGTAGCATAAACTCTGGTGCGGTTGAAAGGGGTTTGTAGGCATAACAACAGATGCCCCTCTCGCCCCATCAGTCAGGAATCCCAAAGGATCTGGGAGCTCTGGTGCTGGGAAGCAAGTATTTCTTATTCTGTCACAATATCACACCTTGTTCTCAGACCCAGAAGGCGTCGCTCCTGTAGCAGAGGAGACCCCCAGCGTATACCAAGGTCAGTTCACTGGTATTAAACTTTGTGTGAGGAAACTCGCCTTTGGGGAGAAATTAGAGTTCTCTCCATGCAGCTGTGTAGTGACTCGTGATTTGTAAAACATTTTTTTAGCCTTGTTTCAGCCCATAAGAATGAATGCATGCACAATTTTTTTAACTTATTGTGCAGTCCTTATTTAAATAAAAGTAAATCATGTATCTCTTAAGGATTTCTACTAGTCTTTTTTTTGTAGTAATACTTTATTATTAATAAGTAACATAGTGCTGGGCACAGTACACCTAATAGTGTCAAATTTATAAATGCATTAAATTAATTAGATATTAAAATTCTGTGTTCAGAATTTTTGCTTATATTTTCTCCATTGTTTAAATGCTGTTAACATATTTTGCAATTATTTCTTGGGTCTAGGTAATAAACCGGTTTGAATGATACTCACAGGAGAGTAAAGAACATCCAAGAAAATAATTAATATTACCTCAGGGATTTTGTGTGTGTGTGTGTGTGTGTGTGTGTGTGTGTGTGTGTGTTAAATAGCTTAAGAATGCAAACAATGAATGAAGATATGAAAACATTTGAGACTCACTACAACAGTGATTAAGTTCTGTAATTTATATTTTTAGTGTTTACAGCCCTCTTAAAAATGGAGTGTTGCCAAAGTACCACATTGATACTGTGAATGACAGAAAATGAAGGTGCTAATGGGTTCTAAGATCGTTAGCACAAAAGGGAAAAAGGAATTCAATGGGACACAGTGTTTTGGCTGAACACTTCAATGACATGGTAAGGAATTAAATTCCTTTCTAGAGCCACAGAATGGTAGGTATGGAATTGGTCTAAAGACTTGTGTGATTGTTGCTATGGGAACTAGACCTTTCTTCTTGATGTGTTAGGGTTCTCTGCAGCAGCAATTACTTAACCCAAATTTTGTGCTGTAATTTTTGTTTCTTTTGTTAAAAAGTTGAATGCATTTAGGAGATAATGTCACTGTCATTCAAAAGATGGGATACACTGGTTTCTGCTCATTTCTGTGGAATACCATAAATAACTTGTAATAAGTGCTGATACATGGATAGACTTAGCTTAGATTCTCCTTTGAAACTGTGCAAGTCCCACACTGTCTCTGAAACTGATGACAAATCATAAATATTCTGTCTCATCAGACTTTCAATTATGTATGGATACCTAAATACTGTAATTTAAGAGACTTTGTGTTATTTCATGTGAATTAATATTTTAACGCTAAGCATCCTTAGTTCTTAATCTCCTTGCACCACTTAATTTTAATGCCCAATAAAACAGTTTAATTCTTGATAGAATTGAGAAATTTGGGTTAAATTATTATGGAAACTTCAATACATGTCAGCACACTGAAGTTGTGGTTCCTTTTTTTAATGTTTATTTATTTTGAGAGAGAGAGAGAGAGCTAGTGCGCGCGCGCGCGCGCACACACACACACACACACACACACACACACACACACGAGTGGGGGAGGATCAGAGAAAGAGGAGGGAGAATCGCAAGCAGGGATTCTGATGCGGGGCTTATTCACACAACCTTGAGATCATGACCCGAGCCAATATCAAGAGTCAGAAAGTTAACCAACTGAGCCATCCAGGAGCCCCTGAAGTTGTGGCTTCTATCCCCAGGTAATTGAGCTCCTCTGGGGCAGTAATTTTCTCAACTGTTTTTCTTAGCCCATGGCTTCTGACTTATTTGTGCTGCTTACAGTGTATTAACTCATGAGGATTTATTGTCTGCCAGTCACATGCTTCCCTTGACTCTTTTAAGAATATGTCTTGGATATAGTCCTCCTCAAGGACACTCTGGAGCCTCTCTAGCTTTCACTGTGAGGTCAGCTCTCAGATGACCAGAGATGAGGTGCGTGCCCCAAACATCCCAGTGCATGCTTCAGCGACAGAGATTGTGATGGGCTCCGCTACCTTATTCCAGAGAGTAGCATGAGCACAGCGTGATGCCTGTAACAATCGGGGAGGTTCTCCGGTTTTCCGTGATTAAGTAAAGCTGCACACGGTTCACTGGAGTGACTGTGGACTACAGAGTCCGCTTTTTCTAGGACATAATTTAACAGTGACAGAATCCTTTGACGGAGGCGGGTCCTAACACTGCTTGCTTGCAAATGTTTTCTATAACTTCCTCCTGAAATACCCCAAATATTAATCAATGTGCTTCTGCAGCGGCCGTGAGGATTGTTATAATCCAGCACTTTCAGTTGTTCAGAGGCAGTGTAGAATATGGTTTGTCTCCACACTATGCCCTTGAGCCCTCGTTTCAGAGAGAACACTGGTAAAGGAATTAAAATGTGTGTTGATGTTTCCTTTCTCTATCTTGGTTTAGTCTTTGTTTTTAAATTTTGAAAGTAATGTCATGATCTTGTGGACATGGGAGAATATGATCATTTTCTGAGTTTAAAAAGCTGGGTACAAAAGAGATACAGTTTCTTGATATCTTGAATATGACAGGGACTCTGTTTTATTGCTTTATCTAAATATGAATCTTCAAAGCACAGTGCTTACTCTTCTAGAGCATCAAGACCATTTCTGGAGTATGTGATACAAGATAGTTTTTAGGAGATTAATTCCCTGATCTTAGGTTTCACGTGTGCTTTTTCCTAAGGCATATTATTCTTTTCTTTTTAATGTTTTTATTTTATTTTTGAGAGATAGTGTGAGCAGGGGAGGGGCAGAGAGAGAAGGAGACACAGAATCCGAAGCAGGCTCCAGGCTGTGAGCTGTGGGCACAGAGCCCGATACGGGGCTTGAACTCACGGACTGTGAGATCATGACCTGAGCTGAAGTTGGACACTTAACCTACTGAGCGCCCCACCTAAGACATATTATTCCGAGAAAGTGTCTGAGTTGTGTTTTTACATCTTTGCCCTCTGTTCTCCTGCCCCCCTTCCTCCACTTTATAAAATGCATGTGTGCATATGCGGCCCCATCGTGAGTCTTCCCGAGGTGCATTGCACAGGTGAGAAGCGGCTCGAAGAGAAAAGGGCAGTACTTGTGTGGGACTTGCTGTTGAGGAAGTTGACGGCTGTAATGAATAGCTAAAATTTTTGGTTGCCAATTTCTTGCTTTCAACACAACTGAAATAAGACAATTAATACTTTTTGGTGACAGATACTGCTTTCTGAAGGAGGTACAACAGTTGAGAGTTGTTGCCATAACAAGATGCTACTTCATCATCCACTTAAAATGTAATCTAAGTTTCTCAGTGCTTATAGCAGTAAAAGGTCATTGGCACTCAGCTGTCTTCTTCACTAGCAAGTAATATTAACCCATGGACACGTTAAGGATTGTGAAAAATCTCTATCCATCTCACTAAAAGATGTATTTCCAATTGTATTTTAATATTTAATACTTAACAAAAATTTTAGTGTATTTCTATTTTAGGCTCCGTTATGTACCTCTAAGAGTAATGGTAATTTGGTCAAATAGAATTTTTAATCATTTAGAATCTATACCATAGAAAATTAAAAATTACATTTATGATTTTACGTACATACAAGTATATAAGCACATGAATGTGTGTGTACACACAGAAGTCTTTTTTTTTAAGCACCCTTTACACCTAGCACAGAGCCCAGCATGACTTGAACTCACTACCTTGAGATCATAACCTGAGCTGAGAGCAAGAGTTGGATGCTTAACCAGCTGAGCCACCCAGGCACCCAAGAAAGAAATCTTGTATTTATTTATTTTTAAAAGCTTTATTTATCTATTGTGAGAGAGCTAGAGAGCATGAGGGAGGGGCAGAGGGAGAGGGAGGGAGAGAATTCCAAGCAGGCTCTGAGCTGTCAGTGCAGAGCCCAATGAGGGGCTTGAACCCATGAACCATGAGATCATGACCTGAGCCAAAATCAAGAGTTGGATGCTTAACTGATGGTGCTGCCTGGGTGCCCCAAGAGAGAAGTCTTTTAAACCTAAACATGCTTTACAGTAGGATACAATTCTGTGGGGGAAGGTAGAATGGAAATAAGAATTTAAGGACAAAAATGCAAAATGTAATATTTTAAGCCTTTAAGATGAACTTGTTCATATGTTTTCCGATGGATGATGGTTGGCGTACAATTGGTGTGGCATTTATATTCCTGTTGATACATGTGAGGGGGATGATGTAAAAGTTTTATCTCAAAATTTCCATGTAAATTATACAAGATATTATGTCATGTGCCACTAGACTTATAGACAAAGATTCTAGGTGTCACTGCACATGGGTGTACGTATATAATGGTCGCCTTACTGCACATGGGTGTACCGTATAATAGTCATCCTGCCACGGGTAGGTGCATCATTCCGCCGCGCATACGTGTGATGCGTTGTCCTGCCGTGCTTACATGTATGTGTGATTGATGGTCGTCCCGCTGTGCATCCGTGTACGTGTGTAATGGTCGTCCCGCGTGCGTACGTGTATGTGTGTGATAGTTGTCCCGCCACGCCTATGTATACGTGTGTGATGGTCGTCTTGCACATGTACGTGTGTGTGGTCGTTGTCCCGCCGTGCGTACATGCACGTGTGATGGTCGTCCTGCCACGTGTACGTGTGATGGTGGTCCCGCCGCGCGTACGAGTACACGTACGTGTGACGGCCATCTTGAACCCTATGGGAGACCGGTGGATGAATAGCTCTGGGGGCCAGAGCCGTCTGTCCACCTTGCATCTCTGATTATGGCACTGTGACACCCGGCGTGGGGAGGGTACAGCTGACCGCCCGCGTACAACGTACTTTATTTGGGGAACGTGACGTACCAAGGAGACGAAGGGAGGCCGAGTGTGTTTGTTCAATGTGGGTCCTGTGTGCCGTCTTCGGGGCCCCGCGTGGTCTCGGTGTTCCTCAGCTGAAAGGCAGATGCGCTCTCTTTCTGTGCCAGGTGGGCCCTCCCCCGTTGTCCCGCTGCCCAGACCCCTCCTGCACTCACCTCGGGTCTTTTCCTGCTACGTTCCCCTTTCTGCATGGGCTTCGCTGCCTTTCCTGGCTCAGCGAAGACTGACCCAACCGAGGAATGATGCGGCTTGGAGCCGGAGCTTTTGCAGGCAGCGGGTCCGCTTTGCTTGTCTGCAAAGTGCGCCTGCACCGCCGGCCGTGCAGTGAGCTCGCTGCCTCCCTCCTTCCCCAGCTTCGGCCACACCTGCGTGAGAGACGCGTGGCTCTCCCTCGCTCGGTGGCGGGGTGTTGTTTCTCTCGTAGATCTCTGTCTCGCTTATTGCAGCCTGTCGCCTTCACTGTGCTGTCAGGTGGGCTGAGTGGCGTGGGGTCTCTTCCCCCGAGCTCCAGGGAGGCAGCCCGGCTGGTCTTCCTGCTTGTGTGTGCCGTGATTTCACGTTCCAGGATCTCACAGTCCATGATTTCAGGTTCCAAGATCTCACGTTCCATGATTTCACGTTGGCTGTGCACAGTCGTCTGGCTGGGTGGAGTGTGGACAGCGTTAGGTGCCGTGGATCAAGCCCCCCACCTTCTGAGCTGAGTCACCAGCGTGCCATTGCTCGTGGGTGTATTTTCCTGGGCTGAACCCCACGCTGTGATTCTTGAAAGAACTGTAGAAGGGTTAGCATAGGATTTGGAAACTGTGACAGGGTCCAAAGCTTTGTCTTCCAGCCCAGATGTGGATGTACCTTACGGCACCTGCACACGTGGGGCGCTTTCCAGGCACATTGACCTGACTCTAAGGCCCTGCGAGGTGGATGTGATCCCTGATGTGTGTGCCATTCATGAAAGGGAGACACACACAAACCACCAATTCTCAGAAAACGGGGGTGTTACTGCACAGACCGCGCGAGGGGTTCTGAGGAGCAGCTGTGGGTTGACATCGAGGCATCAGAAATGCGTGAGAAAGAGCATTTCCGTGGGATCAGCTCATTTCAAGTGGATGATTGCTTAGCTTATGCTCTTAAAAAATTGATGTTGAAAAAAATCATAAAACTCATCTTAATTTTCTCAACACCGTCTCTGTGAGGCCAGTGAGATATGGCTTCATCAGGGAGAGCCAGTGACCGGAAGGTGTGCATGCAGCCCTGTCCCCCCGCCTCTGCCCCGGAGCTGCCTGCAGCAGAGGGTGGACAGCATGTTTTGGGGATCTCTTTGTCAGATCATAAGCATAAACAGTGCCTTTCTCTTTAGTTTTTTCCTTTCCTTTCTTTCTGTTCCTTTTTTCTTGTTATCAAAGGAGCTATAGAACTTGGATATTATTTTAGATAAACAGGTTCTTTGATCTCATTGGCTCACGTTTTGTTTTTTTTTTTTTTTTTCACAAATCACATCTCACTTGCTGCTTTCTGTTCCCGCCTGATAGAGTTTTTACCCCGTCTGTACGAGTGGGTTCTTCCTTTGAAGATTTTAGATAAACTGTCTTCTGCATTGCCTGTGTTCAGATCTCTGCAGGATCCGCGAGCACACCAGAGTCCTGATGGGTGCGTGTGTCTTCTTTCCTTCTGTGCCGTGGCAGTAGTTACGTTCTGAGACTGGTAGGAACCCCGTGCAAGTGCCCGTCACCAACCACTAATGAGCCGTGCCCACGTCAAGCTGAGGAAGAGTCCTGAAAATATTTCTCCTTGTAGCCTCCGGGAGGAGCCAGCCCCACAGGCACTGTAGTCCGGTGGGACTGATTTTCCACTTGGGACCTTCAGAGCTGTAAGACAACACACTTGTAGTTTTTAAGAAAGAAAGACAAATTCTTTTTCTTCTCTCTCTTTCAAAGATAACACCTCCTCGGGGCGCCTGGGTGGCTTAGTCGGTTGAGCGTCCGACTTCGGCTCAGGTCATGATCTTGTGGTCCGTGAGTTCGAGTCCTGCATTGGGCTCTGTGCTGACAGCTCAGAGCCTGGAGCCTGCTTCTGATTCTGTGTCTCCCTCTCTCTCTGTCCCTCCCTCCCTCATGCTCTGTCTCTCTCTGTCTCAGATATAAATAAACATTAAAAAAAATTGAAGAAAAAAAAAAGAAGGAAAAACCAAAACCCTTTCTTCAGGTTTGTGCTTATTTGAAGGCAGAGTGGGGCAGGTCGTTAAGTGGCCGTTCAGCTGGAACCGGCTCAGATTCAGGGTGGGAATTGCTCACAGACACTGCTCCACCTGCTTCGAATCCCCTCATTTGGGTGAACCTGGCACCAGGGGCTGGTTTGCAGGAGCTGGGAGCCGGCGCAGTGTGGGGTCCGATCGGCCTGTGTTCCTCCGTGGGTCGGCCCCACCTGGCTGCTCTGTGCCCTAGGCCCTGTCTTGCCAGATGGCTCTGTCCTTAATATTGTAGATGATTTTATCAGGGGACTCACTATGGATCAAATGTTTGTTTTCCTACAAAATTCTAACCCTAACCCCAGCTAGATAGAATTTGGAGGTGGTGCCATTGGGTCATAATTAAGGTTAGATGAGGTCATGAGGTTTGGGCCCCACAATGGGATCAGTGCTTTTGTAGGAAGAGGCGGGTACAGCCAGCAGGCAGCCATTGGCACGCCAGGAAGAGGCCTTCCCCAGCACTGGGATCTTGGGCCCCAGCCTCCAGAGCAGTGAGAAATTGGTCATAGGAGCCCAGGCCGACCAAGACGGGGCTGACAGCCTGCATGAGAATTTCTGCCACAGGAGCGGGTTTTCACAAGAACATCCTTGGGGCCAACGTGCCAGGGTGGGGTCTGCACGCGAAGCCTGGGTTTGCAGTGGCTCCCTGGGCATCCCGGGCAGCTTGTGAAGCTAGGGGGCCTCGTGAGGTGAGGTGGCGGCTGTCTGCTTTGAGTCTTACTGACCGAAATCAGCCCGATTGGGTGCCATAGCCACTCAGCTCTGGTGAAACCAGAGATCATCACCTCGAAACCCAGAAATGTGCTGGTTCAGAATTTTGGATGGTGCGTACGGAGTGACATGTTCATTCGAGGAGATGATGTCAGGGTCTGCCTGCCCCTCTGTATAAATGGATCGTATTAGACGTCACGCCACGTACTTCACAGTGACTACATCTCTATCAGTAGGGTGACGTCTGGTTAGAAGCGCGGTCACTGGTGATGAAGTGCATTGTACTTGTACTTGGGCAGATCTGAGGTTTTTGTGTCCCCCCCCCCCCCCCCCCCCGCCGCCCCAGTTCTCGAATCCAACTCTACATCTTTCTCATGGCAGCTTTTGTTGTTGTCCTGTAGAGAAATGGCTGTTTCTGGGGTGTTGGGGGCCAGTCTTCAGGTGAATGGTGTCCCAGCCCCTTGGGTCCGGTTTGCTGGTCCCACACTGTTCCCGATAGTGTTGTGTGGGGACTCGCGGGCACACTTGTGTCTTATGGAGGAGATTCAAGTTGTGTACATGTCACCTACACCTTTGACAAACCCGATGTTACCAGGTGAAGTATCTCAGCCGAGGACAAGGCTCCGATGGCACAGAGTGCATGAGCGGACAGCGAGACCTGAAGGTGCCACCAGGGAGCAGAAGCTATATTATCCTCGAATCAGGCATCCTTCCTTTACTTCTAGCAGTATTTCAATAAGAAGCCTTTAAAAAAATTTTTTTTTAAAAATTTTTTTTCAACGTTTTTTATTTATTTTTGGGACAGAGAGAGACAGAGCATGAACGGGGGAGGGGCAGAGAGAGAGGGAGACACAGAATCGGGAACAGGCTCCAGGCTCCGAGCCGTCAGCCCAGAGCCTGACGCGGGGCTCGAACTCACGGACCGCGAGATCGTGACCTGGCTGAAGTCGGACGCTTAACCGACTGCGCCACCCAGGCGCCCCTAAAAAATTTTTTTGATGTTTATTTATTTTGAGAGAAACAGAGCATGAGCAGGGGAGGGACAGAGAGAGGGAGACACAGAATCCGAAGCAGGCTCCAGGCTCTGAGCTGTCAGCACAGAGCCCAACGCGGGACTTGAACCTGTGAACTGTGAGATCGTAACCTGAGCCAAAGTCAGATGCTCAACCAACTGAGCCACCCAGACACCCCTTTATTTTTTTCTTTTAAAGTTTTATTTATTTTCTTTGAGAGAGAGAGAGGATCCCAACTAGGCTCTGCACTGTCAGCACAGAGTCCACTGTGGGGCTCAAGCTCATGAACTGTGAGGTCACGACCTGAGCCAAAGTTGGTCGATCCACCGCCTGAGCCCCCCAGGTGCCCCTCCCCTAGTTTTTCTGTTTTCAGTGTGGCTTCACTGTGAAACGCTTGTGAGCCTCAGGGAATGAGCACGGTCAGTGCTGTGTCTGTGGACCAGTGACACAGGGCCCTGGTCTGTTAAACCAGAGCAGGTGCACACAGACCTTCTGCTCCCATTTATCTTCCTGGGTGAAGCGACTGTTCTAGTTTTTCCCCACATTTCAAGCGTGGGAGGTTTGCTTTCTTCCTGGTGAGCTTCCGGAGTTCTTTATATGTCCTGGACACATAAAACCTTGTCAGATACGTAACTGCAGAGAGTCCCCATCTGTAGTTTGCCTTTTATTCTCTGAACAGTCTCTCACGCAGAAGCTGGCTTTCGGTGGCAGAAGGTTACATCTTCAAGAGGGTAGTTCTCACTGTGTTTTCAGGAACACACTGGTGGCGTTTTAGATGTCCCCCAGAGTGGGACAGACCACGTCATTGATCAGATACACATTGTCACTGCTGCATTCCAGCCCTTTGGGAGTAAGTTGTTCTGTGGTGTGAAAGGTGAACCGGACTCAGACCCTGCCTGGATGTGGGTGGTCATGTGGCTGCAGATGTGGCCCGTGAATGTTGCTGTGGGTCTCTCTAGAATGAGCATGTCCCGGGTGAGTGGTCCAGTGGCTGCAGATGTGGCCCGTGAATGTTGCTGTGGGTCTCTCTAGAATGAGCATGTCCCGGGTGAGTGGTCCAGTGGCTGCAGATGTGGCCCACGGGTGCGGTCGTGGGTCTCTCTAGAATGAGGGCGTTCCAGGTGCGTGGTCCAGCGTGGTCGCAGATCATGGTCTGCAGACAGAGTCACATAGAGCTGCTCCTCGTTTTCCACTGAGGGGCTGTGCAGGGGTCATCCCCACACAAAACTGAGAAGGGCCTTTCTGTTGCAAGGAAATACATTCGGTCGGTGCTGGCAGGAAGCTGTTTCTTTCCCCGTGTCTCTGTTTCCGTCTGGGAAACAAAACAGTGACTTTCCCCACTTCTTCCCTGTCATTGGACACACATTCTCCAGCCATTCCACGTTATTGTTAACACTGGGTTTTTAAATATGTAAAGTAAACATTATTTATATAATTTTCCCAAGTTTGAGGATAATAACAAGCACATTGTAGAAAGCTTGAGGAGTACTGAAAAGCAAAACGAAGAAGGTAGTGATGGATTGTAACCCCACCACCCACATGTAACCACTGCTGGTATTTTGTCGTGTTTTCTGAGCGACGGATGCTTCCCATGACTTGTGGGACTGCCCGCTGATTCCCCATACTGAGAAGCTCGGAGAATTCGAGACTGATGACTTTCCCTGGAAATGTTGGCCTGTCCTCCCTTCCTGCTGGTATACCCAAGTAAAAACAATGTAAACAAGAAACGTGTTTTTAAAAGATTTAGAGTGTTGCAGATAATTCATAGTTGAATGCAGAATTTTAACCCTCAAAATCCTTATCCTCCCTGGCTATACCTGTGTATGAGACTTTGGTGTTTCTGTGCATTTATATGGATAAATGTGTTTATCGTGAATATATACTCAAGTGCCCCTGTGTACATTTCTAACATAATTGAGATCAGGCTACAAAGAGTTCTGCAGCTAGTTTTTTCACTGAATGAGCCAAATAGATCTTTGTATTTTAACGTATGTGTATAAAAATCTGCATTTCTTTTAAAAACAACCTTTTTGGGAATAACTTCAGACTTTTGGCAAGTTTCAAGAAAAGAAAAGTCGTGTGTATATTCACCCGTCGTTGCTGTTTCACCCTGTTTGTTTTATCACCTGAGCTCACACTTGCACTCCCTCCCCCTTTGCACACACGTGCACACGGTACGTTCCCATGACCCACATGGAGCACCTTGCATGGGCCTGTGCTCTTCACCTCTGTGTTCTGCTGTGCGTATTCCTATGAACGTGGGTGTTCATTCCCTAGGCCCAGTGCTTCATCACCCGTAAACCTAACACCGATGCAATGTGTTTATCTCTTGTACCTTCCATACTCCCTATATTGTCTGTTGACCCGGTAGTGTGTTTTATGTCGTGTCTCCCTTTTGCAGAGACTCCAGTTTGGGGTCAGGAATTGCATAGTTACCATGTTGCTCAGTTGCTTAGTTCACTGTATTGCGTGTGTCCCATGTTTCACAGTGGATGCGTCGTCATCTGGGTAACCGTTCCCCTGTTGTTGCGCACACAGGTTAGGTGGTTTTCTTCCTAGAGCAAGCATTGCTGTGATAATCTTTGTTGCATACTCGTCTTTTTGAGTATGCGTAATTGCTCATCATGTGGGATTGCTGAGTCAGTGAGTATTCATGTATGACTTTGACAGACATCACATTTACCAACTCAGATTGTAGCACTCTGATGGAGTCATTGTACCATCGTTCCCATTAAATTTCCAAGACGACTAGGGAGGTTGCATATAGGAAGCTTTTATTTGTAGGATGCGTTGGTATCATTTAATAAATAAGTCACATTTTCATATTCTTTTCCAAGTTTTTAAATTGTGCTGTTGTATTGTTTCCTTATTGAAGGGTTGCTAATTTGGTGTCAACCTGGGTCTTCTAAGTGGATAAATTGTAATTGTAATAAATAAAAATTTTATTTTTCCTTTCCATATTCCCCCCCTCCCCCTTTTTTTTTTTTTGTCTTATTGCATGGCTTAGGACAGGTAGCATGGGGTTAATTACCAAGATAATCACTAGTGGACTTAAGGTAAACAATCTTTTACAAAAGAAATAAATTCCCCTTTAATCTTAATGTTCACATTATATAAGAAATGAGGGATGGTGTTGACGTTAATCAAGCGCTTAGCCAGCATCTGTATGAAGAGGTCTCGTCTTCAATACGTTTGGAACGAGGTAGTAACTATTCTCATACTGAACCATTCATCCATTTCCCAGTTGGAGTGTCGTCTTGTGACGTGCTGCGGGGCTCAGTGTGCTAATATTTTATTGAGATCTTTGCGTTTCCCTGCACAAGGCAGAGTGTCTTCACATCGAACACGTGTGACACGCACCTTTCTGTCAGAGTCCCAGTCGAGGATCTGGGACGCGGTTGATCCCCCCAGGCCACCCCTCCTCCCCGCCCCCACCGCATCGGCCATGCAGATGTGTCCCGGCTGTATGTGGTGGGTCCGTTGGCTGTGTGTCCCCTGTTGCCACACGGGCTCCTCTGCCATGTCTCCTCCTCAGCTTTTATTCATTTTCCCTTTGCTGTTGTCTCTTCTAAACAGTCTCTTTGTTCACATCTGTGAGTGGGAAAGCTTTTAGAGTCCTTGGTGACTAAAAATATGTTTATTCCCACATAAAATCTAATTTTACTGAGCATTGGAATCAAAATCTGTAACCACTCTCCTTGGAAACCACTGACACGTACGTGGCGTCACCAGCGGAGTCCTGTTGACCGCAGGCCTGACTCGTAGGTCAGGTTTCCTCCCCGCCCCCACCCGGTTCCGCACATGGGTGCCCCCGTGAGCTTTTCCTCCTGCTGTGGCCTGCTTTCCTGTTCTTGCCGCTGGGTGCTCAGTGGGCTCCACCGAGCTCAAGCTGCTGCTTTTCCTTTATTTTGGGGAATTTTTATTCTTTCTTTTTTCCTCTGCGTTCTCTCTGGTTTTTCTTCCGAAGGTCGCATTGGAAACACTTGAGCTCCCCGGAATAGTTCTCGATGTCTTTTAACCTTTGTCCCGTCCTTGCATTTTGTGCAGTTTTCTAGTAGAATCCTCAACGGGGTCTTACAGCCACTGGCTTGCTCCTCCGTGATCACGCGCATGCTCAGCCCGTTCTGTTTCATGACAGTTAGTGTGCATCTCCATGCAGTTCTTTTCCAGGCCAGCGTTTCCCGGTACTTCTCACGACGATGCTTCTGTATGCAGGCTGCTTCTCTGTGACTTTTTCTGTTGGTTGAGTTGGGTGCCCTTCTTCCCCAGCGGGACGATTCTAGTTATCTGTCTGTCCTTGTTTCCAAAGTCCAGCTGGCCTGATGGCAGGCGCAGTTGCTTCTAATCACGAGAATTCATTTGTAGTGATTTGAGAGAGGGTACATGTTGTGCCGGTGACCTGTGGTGTGGTGTGGCTCTTTCCCCTGCCTTGGGTGACGTTGGCTAGTGGGGCCGCTCCACTGCCTCCTGTCTCAGGTTCTCTGGCACCGCCTGTGACCTAGCATAGCACCCGTGGGAGGGGAACGGCCACGCTTTAGAAACCCCCAGTGCATTTTCTCGTTTAAACGTCTCACCGCAGTTGGTTCTCGTTATTCGTGGTCCTGGGCTCTGTGAGGCCCCTGGACCTCAGCGTCTGTGAACGTTGAACCACTGCTCCCAGAGAAGCACCACGTCAGGTGCCTGTGAGACTTTGGCTACAACATGTTCATCAACCAGTCAGTACACAGCCTCCTCCTGTCTGTGTGTGTGTTTAAAGACCTGTCACTTACTGCACGTGACTGATTCGTTTCCATGGAACTCACACCTGAACAGAGCTTCCCTAACACACGTTATCTCTGTGAGGCACTTTGCAGCCTTCTTGACCTTAGGAGCACTGGGCAGCAGTCTGGCACTTGGCCTGGGGGCATTCTGAGCAGTGAGACCACCAGTAGAGATACATGCAAAAAATGCCATGAACAGATGTGTTTACAGCCCAGGAGTTGGAACAGAGGCAGTGCGGGTCTTCTTTGACCTGAGCTGCAATCGAGTGCGTTGAGGACCATGTTTTTTGTCACTCTGCAAACAGCCCTGATGTGTGTATTGACTTGTGGGGTATGGATGAGCCATGGCAAGTAGGTGAATGCATGCACACAGACCCCAACAATGAGGATGGGCTGTGGTTGCCTGGCACCCTCCTGGTCTCTGGACTCCGTGTTTCCTGGTTCGCGTCCCAGGGTCTTTGCTGCCGCCTTGGCCACTCCTGGGAGTGATTTTATCGTGGCCTCCCCTCTGTCCCTGTTGACCTCTGATTTTCAGGAAATCCTTAAGATTTCTGTACCACTGATGGGACTCTGTCTTGGCTTCTGGTGTTCTTTAAGAAATCTTTAACATGATGTCTGGGGTCTGGGGAGGACGAAATGTGGAAGGAGCAGTCTCTTCCTTGGATTCTTCATGCCCAGAGCTGCTGCCTGACTTCAGACTCTGGCTGGTTTTCCCTGGTGGCTGTTCCAGTCTAAGAGGACTGTTCTCCTGTCCTCTGAGCTGGCCTGACCTCTCGTTACTGCCTCACAGTACAGGTCCCATTGTGATGTCTCCTATTTAAAATCCTTCACCGGGAGGCTCCCAGCCTCCAGTAGGACAGCACAGACTCCTTGGCCTGCCCCCTGCCCATGCTCAGCCCCCTTCCAGCCTCTCGGATGCCTACTCTCTGTGGACCCATCATCTCTCTCCAGCCTCCTTTCCCCTGAAGCTGCCTGATATGAAATATTCCCTCCTGACCACAGTGTTTTTGATGGCAAATACCTACTTACCATTTCACAGCACAGGTCAGGGATCCCTTTGCCTGTGAAGCCTTCCTAACTGCCAGGAACTCTGTCTGCAGATGCTGTCTTGAACTTAAATTTGCTTCCGTCTGGGCATCCAGTATTCCTCTTTTTTACGTACGTTTGTATGGAGGAATAACAATAACTTACATACAATAAAATGGACAGGCATTAACTGTTACAGTCCGTGACTTTCAACAGGTGCAGGTAATGGTGTCCCCATCACCCCACAGCGGACAAAAGATCCCAGAAACCTTTGTGCTGTTTCTGGGAAGTCCCCTACCCACCCCAGAGGCGACTCCTGACCTCTCTCTCGTGGAATAGTTGCATGTGTTCTTGGAAACAAACTGGAGTCCGGTCTTCTGTAGTTTCCTGTGCTTGGAGACTTCCACTGTGTCTGAACGTGTGAGGTTTATTCCTGTTGTCGCACATATAAGTACTTTGTTTCCCATGATTGCTGGGTTGGTGTTCCCTTGTACGAATATGCACATCCCACACTTCTGTCTGTTCGTTCTTCTGTGGAAGGGCTCCTGGGTCATGAACAGTGTTTGGCTCTCGTGGGTAAGGCGTGTTTTGGTGGACATATGTTTTCATTTCTCTCGGGTGGTTCCCGGACCACAGATGTAGGTGTGACTCTTCAGGAAGTTTGCCAGTGTCCTGCATGGTGGTCTCATGTGTCTGTGCCCCCGCCAGCTGTGTCCGAGACTCTGGGTCTCCAGATGCCCACCCACGTTTGTGGTGCTTGTCTTTGGGATTCTCCCGGGGGCCCTGTTCTGTCTCCATGTGGTTATTTCAGTCAGAATCTTGTCTGCTAGTTCTGAAACTTTCCAGACGGAGTCTCTCGGTGCTGTCCCCATGCCATACTCAGGGCTCCTGGTAGTGTGTGCCCCACGCTGAACAAATGGCAGGTACTGGTTTCCATCGATGATGAAGATGCATGTTCCTGATTGGCTTCCCCCGGACGCTTTGCTAAGAATCTTGGGTTGGTGGTGTGCTCTGACCTCAGATTCCAGGTGAGTGTGCTGGGATTGGGATTCCTGGAGGAGCCCTACAGGGAGAGGCACCCGTCCACAGCCCAGCACTGTGTATCGCCTTCCTTCAGGCGAGCTGGTCCTGCCGTTGAAAACAGTTTCTCTGGGGAGCTGACACCAACACCTTCTCTCAGTGTCCCCTTCATCCTGGACCCACTTCTCAGGTCCCTTCCCTGGAGATGCACCTGTTGCTTTCACTCTGTGCTCAGGGGGTGTGGCCGCACCATGCTGGAGGTCCAGGGGGTGCCAAACAAGGGTGTGGAGAAGGGTCAGGTGGATGTCTGGGGCGGGGCGGGGGGGGGGGAGCGCCGGAGAGAAGGCTCATGTGGTAGCGGGAGTGTTTAAATAGTTCATGAGCAGCAGGAAGGTCCTGGGTGTTTGGGACTAGAAGCTCCAGAATAGAGGAAATCTGCCATTGGCCGAGGTGAGAGCTGGAAGATAGGTAGGAAATTCTCAAGTTCAGCTTACTTCCCATTATGTTTGGGGCTGGCTCTGTGTACCTGACACAGCCAACGTGGTGACAAGGCATATTTTGCAAAAATGCATTTTGCTAATGATGCATACCAAATAGTTGATATTAACTGTGAACTCACTTTGGATTATTAAAAGCACTTAAGCATTGTGAATTAATGTTGTAATTACAGTAATTGGGTAAGCATTTCTGCTTGCCTTAATTAGCACTGTGGTTACACAGAAGAAGCACATAGGGAAAATCACACTTCTGGGTGATGTTTCTGAAGCTCTTAAAGCAGGTCCACTCTTCAGGGAAACCACCTCAGCCTGTTCTTTGTGTCTTCCCGCACTAATCTCCTGCCCCAGCGTGGCCAGCTTGACCTTCTGAGGATCTCATTACTTTACTCTCAGACAGGAGATGCTGCAGAGGCCCCAAACCCGTGAGGAGTGTTGTGTTGCGTTTAAAAAGTGCCTGAGTTGTTGAAGTGTGTGTGAAAGGTGTTCAGGACACTGCTTCTTTAAAGACGATAAGGTGGTATGTTGGAGACACTTAGGAAACCCTCTGATATCAGCTCAGTGCTGACTCTGGAAGGGGAATCAGCTGGACCTGGGAACTGCTCGCGGAGGTCCCACAGCTGTACACAACCATGAAGCTGCCACGAAGGACCCACGTAGCTGCTCACATGGACAGCAGCAGCATCTGCTGGGAGCAGACCTCACCTTCCCGGCCAGGGGGAGGAACACCGTCCTGCTGCTTGAGATTGAGATGACATGACAAGATGCTCGGTGTCCACAGTAGAGAAACTGTGTGTGTGTGTGCACAGCTGCAGGTGGGTGCACGTACGTATGCAGGTGTGCATGGGCATGTGTGCACATGTGTATATGTGTGCCAAAACAAGTCTGCCCATGTATACGAATGCATGCATGTGGGCATGTGGGTGTGCATATGCATGTTCGTGGTCATGTGTGTGGGTGTGCTTGCACGGAGATGTGTACACACTTGTGTGCGTGTGTGCATGTTTGTGCATCCACGCAGACATGTGCATGCACACATGTGGGTAGGTACGCATGTAGGCGTGCATATGTGTGTGTGTGCATATGCGAAGTCTGGGTATGCACATCTGTGTGCACTCCTCTAGGCGTGCATGAAAGCACGTGTGTTTTCTCGCAGTGGGTTGTGCCTTGGGGTAGATGATCTTTGTCAAGAAGTTGGAAGTGAGGGGTCCTGCCTCTCCTAGGCAGGCCTGTTTCTTTCTTCTGCCACGTGGTGCAGACCCTTGCCCACTCCTCCTGTCTGCTGCCTCCCCCTCCCTGCTTTGCTCCTCCTGTCTCTCTTCCTGGGTGACCTCCTGTCTTCGTGTCACCTGCCTGAACCATGATGTGCCTGAGAAGCTGGGTCACGACTGTGACTCTCCTGAAGCCTTTCCCTGCCAGCTCTTCCCCCCACAGACCCTTGACTTTACCTAAATAAACTGTTACTGATGTGACATTGTCACCACCTCTCCTGGGCATTTCTTCCTCCCTTCCCACAACTCTGGGCACATGCTTGGTTGTGACTATGCATAGTTCTGACCCTCAGGAAGCAGCCATTAAACAGCAATTATTATTAACATATCTTTATTGAATTAACGAAGCTGTTTGGGAAAATAATGTAGCAGAAAGCATCTCTAAGAGGAAGCAGTTGGAGGAATTTAAGAGTGGATCTTACAGTCTTGATTTCTAGATGTATGTTATCTCCTTTGTGAAGAGAAACTGAGGCATATTGGGGTCTCATCCCTGCAGGATGCATCTCTTCCCTGAATTAGGAAGGGGTGTAAACACTGGAGAATACGCACACGTTAAATTAAGGAAGTGAGTGGTAGCGTTTGCGAAATGCTGAAGGACGCACTGACCTCGCACGTCATGTCAGTGACGGATGATTTCAGAGGAGCTGCCGTGGACGACGGGCCTTGCTGAGCACAGCGTTGTGTAAATGGGTTTAGGGGAGGGATGTCTGCCTCTGTTCTGAATCAGGATCCCTTGGCGGAAGCTGCGGTTAGCCAGTGACCTGATCGCAGCAGGACAGTGTCCGTGATTCCTTCTCGCTCTGGGACAGTGTCTGGGGGATGGCCACTCTGGGGCCGTGTTTTCTTCACCTCCTTCTCTGCATTGGTTGTGAGGTGCTGACCGCGTGGGGGTTGACCTGTCCACGTGTTTTTTCCAGCCCTCACACGTGCCCAGCTCTGTGCTGAGCTCTGGGGTCCAGGCGAGGATGACGTTAGCTGTTATGCGAGCTCACAGGTCACGAAAGCCTCTCTGTGAACCTGTGACTGCAGATTGGTGTCTGAGGCTCTCCAACCGCTGTAATATCTGGGTGGGAGCAGCGCTGACCCCGAAGCGCTGACGCTGTCCCCTAAGAGGCGGAGGCTGGAGACTAAGACGCTGGCAACCGCGAGTGGAGGCCAGACCCGCTGTTGTCATTTCCAACATGGACAGTTCAGAGCAAGGAGAAATGCGTGGGATCGGAAGAGGTAGGGAAGGCGTCAAAGAAAAGGTAGGGCTACGGCAGGGCGCTAAGTAGTCTGCAGGGTGTGAGGAGGTGAGAGAGGCGGGAGACACCGTGGGAATTAGAGGACGGCCCACAGGAGGCTCCTCAGAAGGTGGTCCCGTGAGAACCTGTGCCCCAGCTCTTGCGGCCCCAGCTCTGTGCTGGCCTTGGGTCATTTTCCGGGGCTTGGGGACAGTGTGCTGGAGGGCACACTGTAGTGTCACAGTGTAGTGTGACCATGGACCTGGAAGAACCAGCGCCGTTCTGGAGCCATTAGCCAGCCCAGCTCTGTGTGTGGCTGAGCCCAGATGCCTCCTCATTGCCTGTCCCCCAGGAAGGGATGAGGCGGGTGCCACAGGCTGTCTGCTTTGTACTGCGCCTTCCACTCCAGCCACAGCCATGGCTGGCGCTTTGCTTCCTGCCTCCCAAATCTGCCTTGTAACTCAGACGCCTGATGTCAACCCCTGTGCTGGCCCCAACCCTCACACTGACCCTGATCTCTGTGCTGACCCCCTGCGCTGTCCCCGCCCCCATGCTGAACCTGACTTTTGTGCTGACCCCTTGTGCTGGCCCTGGCCCTGTACTGAACCTGACCCCTTGTGCTGGCCCTGGCCCTGGCCCTTGTGCTGACTGTGATCCTTGTGCTGACCCTGATGCTGGCCATGACCTTTGTGTTGACCCAGACCTTCATGCTGACCCCTTGCACTGTCCCCGGCCCTGCACTGAGCCTGACTTCTGTGCTGTTCTTGCCTCTGCGCTGGCCCCGTCCTCACTGTTGGACTTAGTCATCACTGGGTCCCTTCTGGTCCTGGAACAAGTCCATATTTCCTGGCTCAAGTGTCCTCGTGACCCTCACAAATCCACTCTCCTCCTCCGTTTTCCTGTTCACTGTTGCACACTGGCTGTTCCCTGCACACTCACCCTGTCAGGGCTCCACCTTGGCCCCTGTCCCTGGACCTGCCTGTTCAGGTCTCAGTGGCTTTGGCCAATGTCCCATCCTCCATACGGAACTTTCCATGTTTCCCCAGTGCGGAATTGTGTCTCCCAACCTAGGACTCACTTTCCACTGATCCCTTTCTCTGTTCCTAGAATCAGAGTGTATTCCTGCTGCTGTAGTGGGTTTTTTGCTCATGGTTTATTCCTCGCTACACAGAGTGTAGACTGTCTAAAAATAATCAGCATCTGATCTGCTTTTGTAACTCCTGCACATGCATCTTTCTGATTGAAGGTGAAAGGGACCTTTGAGGCATGTGGTTCGCTGTCTCGTGAGGATGGGACTGTGGAAGCCCAGCAGGGCTGGTGGAGAAGGGCCATGCGACGTGCACATCCAGAACTTTGCTTTTCGTTAGTTGTCAATTCTGCCTTTTATAAAACTCAAATCCCATTATACAGTTAGTGCCCAGAGGCCATTTCAATAGATTAGGCTTTCCTGGAAAATAGAAATACTTGGGTCACAGGGACTTGTCTGTTTCAGCCCAAGAAGTGCGCCCCTTTGAATTTCATGTTCCCACTTTGCAGTACCCATGCTGAATTTTGAGCATCATAACTGAGCATGTTGTATTTGTACTGCACTATCGATTGGAAATAGTGTTTTTCAAACACTGGGAAGAAAATATAACTCCACGGCCTTCAAGTTAAATTTGAAGTTAAATTCTGGATAAAAAGGCTTATCCTTGAATACATCTGCCTGCCAGCTCTAATGTGAGTGTTAAGTGGCCTTCTTAGTAGGTTAGGAGGGGTGTCCGTGGTGAATTTAAGAGGCAGCAGGGGGGCTGTTGGTTCAGAATAAGAAATCATCGTCTCGACATTGTAGGTGATTGAACGCCAGAGCCCTCCGCACACAGCATACACGTGGACTTGCCTGTGTAGAAATCTCCAGAAACAGGAGACAGTCGCATATTTAACAGTGGGTTATTGAATTAAAGGCAGAGCTGTTCTAGAGGATTCCTTGCAGTCTGCTTTAGTGCCAGGACTCTGGGATTTTTAAGGAAACCACTTTCTTCTTTGTCTTAGGTGTGCCTCTGGTTTCAGACTCTTGCGTACCTTCAAGGGAAGGTGAACAGTCATGGAGTCTGTGTCTGTGCTAAATTTCCGCAGATGTTCTGTCCCTCCGGCTTGTTCTGCAGTGAGATCACATTCTCTGTGGGTCTCAGGAAGCCACTCCTGACACACATCTGTCTTTCCATTTCGGAGTAAATCCCAGGAGGGTGGTGGCAAGGGGCGGTGGGCAGCGTGTGTCCTCGTTTGTCCTGTGCTCTACAGTTCCCAGTTTATGGTCAGCTGCGGGAATGAACGCTGCCTCAGCAGCCTGTAAGGTTTCCAGGAAAAGTCTGACACGAATGTGTTTGAGGGTGTGAAGTTAATTATTTCCTTCCTTATCGCTCAGGATACTGGACACTTTCTTGGAATGTTTTCACTGTAATTCAGCTTAAGTTGCCCCAAAAGGGACCTGCGTGTCCTAATTTCTATAAACTCGTCTCCCTTTTCCTAAGCCTTCAGACACTCCCGTAATTTGCAGTGGGTGGGATTTGCTAAGTGAACTGCAGTTGTCAAAAGTTACCTTTTTCCTTTTTATTTTTTTAAGTTTATTATTTTAGGAGTATGAGCAGGGGAGGGACAGAGAAAGAGAGAGTCCCAAGCAGGCTCCGTGCCGTCACTCGGGGCTCAAACTCATGAACCGTGAGACCATGACCTGAGCCAAAATCAAGAGTTGGATGCTTAATATGTTTTCACTCATATGTGGGTCCTAAGAAACTTAACAGAAGACCAGGGGGAGGGAAAGGGGAAAAAAAGTTACAGAGAGGGAGGGAGGCAAACCATAAGAGACTCTTAGATACTGAGAACAAACTGAGGGTGGATGGGGGGGGGGCGGTGAGGGAAAGGGGAAAGTGGGTGATGGGTATTGAGGAGGGCACCTGTTGGGATGAACACTGGGTGTTGTATGGAAACCAATTTGACAATAAAGTATATTTAATAATAATAAAAAAAGAGTTGGATGCTTAACCAACTGAGACACCGAGGTGCCATTTTTCCCCCTTTTAAATGCCAAGAATAAACATCTTGGTGGAATTGTAGCGGGAGCGGAGCTTTAGAAATGGCAGCTCCAACCTTTGCCCCCTCACTGCTCCCTGTGGTCCTTCCCAGGTCTGTCTCATCTCATCAGGGTACTTTCCCAGGTCTGGGAAGCCATTTCTGTGATTGCCCCCAAAGCTGTGTGGGTCTTTGCTGGGGGAGTGCATTTGGAGCTGGTCGTTCCCAGCTTCAGGAGGGCCGTGTTTTGGTATGTTCTTAGTGTTATTTGTCTTGAACTCCAAAACCACCTGCAGTTTCTAGGGTTCCAGAAGGATCTGCAGTATGATTTTTTTAAGCTATATTTCCCCATGTCCTATATACCACTCTGAGTTCATCTTTTCTCATTTGTTTGGACACGAACAGAGCTGGGAACCTAACCAACACTTATAATTACATTTCTGTGGGAAACTACATTCAGATTTCAACCTGGACTGTTAGTTCTTGCTGGGTTTCCCCTTCTAGCCCTTCCATCTTGAAGACAAAAAAGACAGGATGCTATATTTTGCTAATTTACTTTGCCAAGACCATTTGGAAACCCCATGGAAAATTGGGCATAAGGTAAGATCTTAGAACCAGAAGATGTGAGGCAACATTTTACTATGATAGACGTGTAGCTTCCTCAATCAGGTGGGGTTTATTTCATTACAGGTGACAGCTTCTCAGCTCATTATGGTCTACAAACCCTCAGGGTGTGTATGAGACCCGTATACAGGGTCATGTAAGTGGAGGCTGGATCTAAGGGCTGAGATGATGGCATTAGGGTGTGGATTCTCTGTCCCCTGCCTGAGGCCCTTGTGGTTTCTCTCGGGTGGCCTTCTCCACCTGGTAGCCTGTGGCACCTGCAGCCTTACATTATCTTGGAAGTCATGCCCAGTCATTCCACCAAAGCCCATAGTAGCGACTGTCCTCTGGTCCATGACTAGCGTGCACAGCTCTGGACACCTTGCGTGTGTGGGGGGGCAGACTGCACGGCCTGACTGGGTCTGGATCGTGGGCCCAGCCCTGCAGGAGGGCAGGTTCCCTTGTGGGTTGATGGGGGTGGGGGGTAGTCCCAAAGGAGGATCAAGGCAGAGCCAGGGGATGAGGGATAGGTGCCCCACAGGCAAAGACAAATAAATGTGTGGGTTGTTTTTAACTTCTTGTCCACTGTGGTACATGCTACAGTTTTAGATGCTTGTCTTGGAAGCCAGAGCTCCATTTACTCTGTCAGCCATTTCTTGTGCAATTCAGAGAAATCATGGGTGATGAAGCATCTTTGTGTCTGTAGCCTTCAGTCAGTGAGGCAGTGGGTGGTCCTACTCAGCTACACCTGTCAGTGTTACATCGCTCTTTCTGAAGAGGTTTTATAAATTAGCACTATGTAAAAGGACGGATGCCAGATTATTCCCCTTACATCATGGCCAGGATGCTGAAGAGCCAGACTGGCAGGAACGAGAAGCAGAGACACTTCATGACGCAGTGGTAGGATTGGGGGTGTGTGATCCCCATGCTGCCCCAGAGTGGAGACACCTAGTTGTAATGTGTGCATCTCCGGGCTCGGGCGGAGGACCTCAGATAATTCTCGACTCCGAGAGTTTCAGTGCCTTCAGATGTCCTATTTCTCATAAGTGTCTCGTTTTTGGAGTTTTGCTTCCTCTGTGATGGCTTTTGGTTTCCTCAGGTTTCCCTCTGGGCTGGGAGCACAAAGCATCCGTGCTTCTTCCCTAAACACTAAGCTCTTGCTCTCTTGTGTTATGCTGGACAAAAGCCCGAGGAGAGAGATTACCGTTAAGGTAGGTCTGTTTTCTGTACAATCTGATCTCTTTCCCCCCTATATCCAAAAGGCAGTTTCTTAGCCATCTTTCCTGTTACCTCTTTCCCTTTGAACATAAAGCTCCTTTTGACACGCGGAGGACAGTGGTTAAGAGGAAATGAAGGAAGGGGAAAGGGCAGGGAATAAGCAGCAGAGGGTGGGGGCGGTACAGACAGCCCCGGGCGGGGGGCAGGGGGTGGGAGCCCCAGGGAGCCTCAGGAGGGAAGGTAGGACCTGGGCTCTGTTGTAAAATGAAGCAGAGAGTGGCTGGTGACTTAGTAGGTCCTTTGGAACATACGACTGACTTGAAGTCAGATCGGAAATGGAGTCCTGGCTGTGGCTCCTGTAAAGTGTGTTGTTTTGTGCTGATCCATCTCAAGGTTGCCTGTCCAGTGGCTGGTGTGAAGCCCTAAGAAGATGATGTGCTCCATGTGTTACAAAGTGACACAGGGGTCCTCAGGCTGCGTGTCACCAGGGTTGACAGATAGGAGTTGCGCTGGTTGAACATTATCTGTTGGTGACGTCCTTCTGTGTGCAGGTGTTGGGTGCGGGAAGGGTTGGGATGTGCACGTGGATGTTAAAGGAAGGGCCTGTGTGTGATGGTGAATGTCACTGAGGGAGGAAGGGCCCAGAGGCAGAGATGTATGAGGTCTGTTCCTCTTTCTTGGTCATCAGAATGTGTTCCCGGGTCTGCTGAGCCCCAGGGAGGTTTCCTCTCTCCTGTGGGAGGGAATGGGCCCCTGGGAGGCTGCTTCACCCCTTCCCTGAGGAGAATAGGAGAGAGCTGCTGATTGGGACCTGTGCCTTCGGGGGGACGGGGAGTGGGCGGCAGAGCTAACCCCTGAGTGGTCCCCAGGTGCGATCTCAGGTGTGTCAATGAGTGCCCCAGTGGAGCGACCTTCTGTCCACACGGGTGCACGGGTAGGTAAGAGGCAGTATGATTTCTCCACACCAGAGGTACACAGGCTACCGTAAGTTTGTGGTGGATATTACCCCACCCTAGATAAATAAATACCTGATTTACCCCATCCTAACATTCGTACTTAACACTCAGTACCTTTCAAAATGGCACCTTTCAAATTAGAATATCTTCTTCCCATTTTATATGTGTCTGTGGTGTCCTCATGTGGGGCCGCCTCTGCTGGTGTGCTGAGACTCCCTGAATCAGAGCGTGCCTGGAAAGGGCTGTAAATCCCCGTGTGAGGTTCTCTCTCACCATCTGAGAGTTTGTCCGGGGATCTTCTCACTTCTTCATGGCCCTGTGATGTGATCTAAACTTCTCCTGCTTAGGAAGTCCATTTCTGAGCATGGACACACACGTGCCCTCTCACACAGTGTACTGGCGGCTTATTTCATGCACCCCCCAGGTGTCCCAGCCATTTCCAGCTTCTCTCCCACCCAGCACAGTCCTGCCTGGTTCGAAGGGGGTGCGTCAGAGCAGAGCGTTGGGAAAAACGGGACTATGGATAGGAGGGCTTCCTGTTATTACGAGTTAGAACACGTCTACTGCTGCGAGTGAACTTGACCTCAGTAAAAAATGGAGGTATTTTTCCTGTGAGTGGATCTGTTAATATGAGGTAGGTGTGTTCGTTGGTGGTCTCACCCTGGATGTCACTGAGGGCACCACCAGAGAACAGAAGGCCTGTCGTTCCTCCAGCATGAGGAGTGCTTGTCAGGATTCCTTTTACTGTCCTGTTTTGTTCTCTGGAATGGACTCTGTCATGGGAAGTACTGGCTGGTTGTCCTTCTGACTTGCCAGGAAAATGGTGCTGGCCTTTGGTCTGTGATGCCCTGGAGGAGACCTCCACTGTGAGCCTCTGTGGGTGGTGACGTGTGGGATAAAACCCTTTTCCTCAGTAGGGATGGGTCCTTCGGTAAAATTGGGGTTTACCGTGATGCACTCTCAGGCCCTTTCACTAGTCTACTCGTGATCGGGGAGGCGTCTCTGAGCCCAGGTCTGCCTCGTCTGTGTGCAGTGTCTGGACTTCACCGTGAACCGAACGCAGCTTTACTGTCTCCACCTCTGACCTCTTTTAATTCCTCCACTTCTTCCGGTTCTTGCACCACGTGATCATTCGATATTATTCAGAATGCATTTTATAATGAAATTCTCCTCTTTGGTCATTAGTTAAAATATTAAGCAAAATATGGAGTTGCTCGTCTGGTACACACCATTACCCATCGTATGCTAATGGCAATACAGCAATTATAAAACAATTGCAGATAAGAAGATGTAAACGCCTAATGCTCTGATGATTGGATTTCACACAAAGCCCTTTGCCACCTACTGTTCTCGAAGTACATTCTACAAATGAACTTCACTCCACTGTAAACCGTTGTGGAGTTCTTAATCTGTGACATGTGCCACATCACAGTTTTCCAGAACCTTTGTTTACTAAACAAATTTAACACCGTTTTCAACACAAGAATCTAAAAAGGTCTGAGTTTTCTTATCCAGTTTGTTTATTGAAGATTTTTTTAAACTGAAGGCAGAAGGAAGGTGGTTGGCAGTGACTCGTGAACCCGTGTCTTAGTCTTGCCGTGCGTGGGTTTTCTCGCTGTGCTGACCTGTGCAGCACTCACTCAGTCCCCACCTGAAAGGGGTCCGGCGTTTAGAATTGCACTTGTTTCGCTTAGGGACACATGTCTAAATGGAATAGCAAACGTGATTAGAGGACCTTCCGTTAACGACGGCATGTAGGTAGCTGTGGGCTTGGGCTCCTGCTGGAACACCTGTGAGGAGTGAGGGGCTGACGGAGAGGAGGACTGGAAGGGTGAGCGTGCACAGTGAGCAGGAACTGCCCCCACCTTTACCTCTGCTGTCCTGATGAGGAGGCTCATGTCTGTTGCGAGGTCCTCTGCGTTACCGCCGCTCTTCCCAGTGTCCCGCGGCAGCCCAGGAGCCGTGGAGGAAGCTGGGTCCATCACGTGGGCACGTTACCTGACCCAAGCCTTTGAAATTGGAAAAGCGGTTTCTGAGAAAGAGAAGCTTCCTCTTCTGGAACTCACACTCCCTGGAAGTGAGCAAAGAAATCTCTGGGAGCTCTGAGCAGCCCTCCTGCCACTGTGAGGTGTCGTCAGCTTTCGGCTGAAGCTGTGATCACAAGATACCAGGGGAAGAGAGGGTTTCCGAGTGCTTGGGGTCATGGTGCCAGGCAGTCAGACCAGTTCTGAGCTCTGGACTGTGCAGCCTTGTGAGCCTATAAATTGCCTTTATTGTTAAGTGAGTTTGAGTTCTTCCTCCTTTCCCTTTCTCTTTCCTTTTCCCTTTCCCTTTCCTTCTTTCCTCTTTCTTCTCTTTCTTTTCAGAGTGAGCACAAGCAGGGGCAGGGGGCAGAGGTGGGTGGAAAGAGAGGGAAGGAGAGACAATCTCAAGCAGGCTCCATACTCAGTGCAGAGCCTGACGCAGGGCTTCAGCCCACAACCCTGGGATCATGACCTGAGCCGAAATCAAGAGCCAATTCAACCGACTGAGCCACCCCGGCGCCCTGAGTTCATTTTTCTATTACCTGCCGCCAGACACAATGTGATTGCTACTAAGACAGAGCTGATAGGATGTGTATCTCTACCTGTGTCTCTCTCTATCTAGAGAGAGACTGATTGATGCAGGAAGTGGGCTCACATGACTGCAGAGACTGGACGTCTGAAATCTGCAGGCAGCCTGCCAGGCCGGAGACCAGGCTCAGGTTGCTGCGGCCTGAGCCTGAAGGCCATCTGAGCCCAAGCCTCAGCCCATGCACGTGACTTTGTTCCAAATGATGGTATGTGTCCCTGTCCCGCCGTGTGTCATGTGCACTGCGTGCAGCTGTGGGACGGTAGGTAGGAATGTTCTGTGTTCTGGCCGCCTGCTGCCCTGGGCTCACAGTGACCGCTCTGCTCTCTTCCTGCAGAGGAGTCTGACGTGGAAGACGGGGCAGCCCAGGTGATAGGATGCAGGTGCTCAGACGAAGGAAAGATCAGTCTGTGTCGGAGATGTCATGTATTAGAGAAGGCAGTTTAGCCTTGATTTCTTTTTAATAATGAGATGCCTGTGACATTTCAGTTAAATCTGTAATCCTAGAGGTGCCTGAGTGGCTCACTCAGTCAGGCGTTCAACTCTTGATTTCAGCTCAGGTCATGATCTTGTGGTTTGTGAGTTTGAGCCCCGTCCCATATTGGGCTCTGCACTGACAGAATGGAGCCTGCTTGGGATTTTCTCTCTTTCTCGACCCCCCCCCCCCCCCCCCCAATAAATATTAAAAAGCCTGTAGTCCTAGAGTAATATGTTATAGAGGAATCAGATGGGATTAAATCAACCGTGTGCCATTGGTTTTGGTGTTGAGGAAATTTCAGCAGACATTGATGAAGATGGTGATGACAGACTACCAGTTAGAAGACACGGCTGGCTCAGTCGTGGAGCATCCACCTCTAGATCTCGGGGTCGTGAGTTCGAGCCCCACGTTGGGTGTAGAGATGACTAAGAAAATAAACTTAAATACTTAGAAGACAAATGAATATATGAACTAAGTTTCTAATCTGGGTGGAGAAATCAGATTGAAATTAAGACATGGAACTCTGGAGTACGGGAAAAGTTGAATTTAAGGAACAATAGTCATTATGCTAACATGCGTACAGTGAAATTCGAATTTACAACACATTGATGGAATTTAATAGTCCTTTTGAGTAGATATTTTTGTATATAAAAATTTTATTAGACAATCTCATTCTGTAAACATAGACGCTTGCTATTACGTGGGCACCTCTAATTTAATGGCTAGAGGAAAAACAATGCTATCATAATACTTACCTGAATTGATAATGTTGAATGAATTATTTTCAAGTTGTTCATCATTCTGTTCATACTTTCAGACCTGAGCCTCAATTTATGATACTTAGTAGAAGAATCACATCAAGGTGAAGGTCTGTACACATCTTTATGGACACATTCTACTTTTTCTCCATGTGTGTGGAAATGCAGAAAGTGGTTAATTCATGTTTGCTAGAAAATAGGGATGATGATTGCTTTGGCTGGCGGGGTCCGGTGAGGGAATGATTGATCTCTGTGTATCATTTAAGTGGCAAAATGAGATCAGTAGAATTGCACGTGGAATTATTTTGCATTACTCGGTTATGCTTTGCCATAAGCACTTCTTAACTATAATAGAAGACATTTTTATGCTATTGACTTGATTACCTTCCAGCCAACTAAATAGAATTTGAAATGTCTATATTTTCTCATAATACTAAGGGAGCAGTACAGCGAACATACGGTGAGCTCAGTTCCTGTTATCACAAGGATATAACGTGGTGGTTCATGTTCCTTTTCGAAAGATAAAAAGTACCTGAGATATTTTGGGATGGTCAATTAAAATAGTTGTAGATATGAGAAATTAGGTAATATTTGGTGTAATATTTATATTCGTATATGTATGCTATAATCAGGAAAACGTTTTGTGATTTTGAAAGTAGATTCCTATAATTTTGTCTTTTTAAAAAATTTTTTTTATTTGGGAAAATACCCATGTAAAATGTAAATAGGGACCTTGCTCTGCTTTGCATCCTTGAAGCCTGTGTGTGTGTATATGTGATTTCTTAAAACCTGTTCTTTTCAGCACTGAAGAATAAAAATGGAAAGTTAAATGCATATTACAGTTACACAGTGTGGTCCTAAAGGAGGTTGAGGGCCTAGAAAGCTCAGAGGTGCTGCTGATTGGACCCTCACCCAGGGGCCTGCCCCCTGAACGTTCTCCCTTGGGAGCTGGGGGAGCACAGGCCTTTCCGCCACCCCAGCTCTACATCCTCAGAAGAGCCTAAAAGTCTGAGGTCCCCGCTTTCCTCACTGATGGAGAGTCCACATTTTCCCAGCGAATCAGGAAGGAGATGCTTGTCACCCTGCTTCTCGGCTTTCTGGAGCCCCAGAAGAACGACTCCTGGCTGCTTAGAGTGTGAGAGAGGAGGATGAACAGGTGAGGAAAAATAGGCCATCGAAATGCAGTCGTCGCTTGGAAGACAGGACACACTGAAGTACAGAGGGCAGCCTCCTGGTGAAGTAAATTTAAAGGATAAACGGGAAGAAGATTCAGAAAAAGATGCCAAGGCTCATCTGTACACTAGGAGCGGGAGGCCATGAAAAGGGAAGAACGGTAGAACAAGATTTCGTTTTCTTTTTCCTTCAAGTTAGAAGCAGTGGAGATTAGACATCGTGCACACTTGGATCAGTGTGAGTGACTGAAGTAACAGGCCCACGGGTGCACCGGGTGTAAACTCTGCGGATGAGCACTTTCTTCCCAGAGACCATGTTTGCAACATGTGTTGAGTCTCAAGATGCTCCCATCGGTGTTCTGAGGACTCCACAGGAAGGACTCCCTCAAGCCGCACAACTACTGTATGTCGTCGGTCCTGTTGTTAGCTCCATTTTACACGTTAGGAAACAGCACAAAGTGCTTATGTAACTGACGTTCTGAGGAAGTGTTCCTAATGAAGACTGGATCCCGGATTCGGTTGTGCTCAGATCCCTGTTTTTAGCCCGTGTGCTATGTGGGACAGCTGTGCAGAAAGAGTAGGAGATGATGTGAAAGAACCAGTTAGAAATATTATAGAAATTATGGCCCTTGAAAATAGAACTCAGTAAATATTCACAGATCAGACATAGCTGAAAAAAAAGTAGTGAACTAGAAGATGAAGCTGAAGAAATTTCCTAGTATTAAGCACAAAAAGAGAGCAGATGAGAAACTACAGTCAGTGAATAGATCTAAAAGGCAGCACATGCATCTGATAGAAGCTAAAGAAATAAATAGTAGGGGTGAGTTTGTATTTGTGATAAAATGGCCAATAATCTTCCCAAATCGAGGAAAACTGTTTTCAGATCGAAAATGTGTACCGCCTGACAAATACCACAGGGTTTCAATTGTATGTAGAATTTAAGAAACCAAACAAATGAGCAAAGGGAAAAAGAGAGAGAGACAACAAACCAAGAAACAGACTCAACTCCGGAGAACATACCAACGGTCACCAGAGGGGAGGTCGGTGGGGGATGGGGGAAACAGGTGATGGGGATTAAGGACGAACCTGTCATGATGGGCACCGGTTTTTGTATGGAAGTGTTGAATCCCTATTTGTACACCTGAAACCACTATTATACTGTATGTTAACTAATTGGAATTTAAATAAAAAATTAAAATTGGAATTTAAGTGAAAAAATGGATACAGAAAACTTGTACCACCTTCTAGGACAGAATAGGCCAACAAGACACACATCTTGAGCCATCCTTGTAAAACACAGCGGTATCCAGGGTAAAGACGGAATCCTGAAAGACTTATTAGTTAAGAGAACAGAAATTGCTTAAAGATTGATGAGAAATTTCTCAAAGGTAACAACAGATGCCTGAAGCTATCTGTTGGATTTCTTGAATTCCATACTTATGTAACTGTCATTCAATCCTGAGGGCAAAATAAAGACATTTTCAGACATATAAGGACCTGGAAAGTTTGCCACACAGAGACCATGTTGAAAGAAAAACAAGAAGATATTTTTGAGCATGAGGAAAAATGAACCCAGAAGCATGGTAGCAAAGAGATCAAGAGCACATTAATTTATAAGTATTGATTTCAGAATAAGTGATTTGTTTTCTTTTGTTTAATGAGCAATCGTGTTTGGCATCCACACAGTAGTAACATCAGAGCAGCTGCAGTATGGGGAGGGCATTCTGAACTTGGGGGGAAGTGTGAGCACCCTAAAGTTCTTTTATTCAAGAGGATATTGGAGATACTGTTTTAACCAGTGGCTTTGCTAGAAAAATACATGTTTAATTGCCTATGTTAAAACTGTTAAGGGAGAAATAGGATGTATAGGCACTGAGAAAGTAGTGAAAAGTCCTGTTGTAAGGCAGTAAAGAATAAAGTACAAAGAAAAACAAATTAAACACAAACTATCAGGACAATATAATCCCAGTTTATCAGTAATCACAATAAACATGGGAGGGTGAAACTTAGACATTACAAACAAAAACGGTCAGATCACATTGAATACAATACAGAATCCTATGGGTCTTTAACATAACGTTATTATATTTCAATTAAAAATACAAAAAAGCATTAATTCAATGTTCAACAACAAAGAAGATGCAAATAATGTCTTGCGAATAAACTTGTGCAAGATTAATTAAAAAAAAAATTTAACAGTGTGAAGAGTTAAGGATAAAGAGTGTGATAGAATCACAGTTAAAAGGACCATATTATCAGCAGAAATTTTTTGCTGAAATTTGAAAATCAAGATGAAATGTTTGGTTTTCTTGGTGAATATAAGTGAAATAAGTTGATCTGACAAAGCTAGAAAATGTGAATGGACTAGTTACCATGGGAAAATTAAAATTTTCCTTAGATGTACTTTTGTGAAAGATGCTGGATCAGTTTTATGGGTGGACTCTATACAAATATCTACGAATTGATAATTCTGTTATCTAAACTAGTTAAGAGTTATAACCATTACTCTCTTTTTTTTGAGTTTTTTTTTTTTTTTTTTTATTTTGAGACAGAGAGAGAAAGAGAAGGAAGGGTAGGGGCAGCAAGAGAGGGAGAAGGAGAGAGAATCCCAGGCAGGCTCCATGCTATCAGCACAGAGCCTGATGTGGGGCTTGATCCCATGAACTGTGAGATCATGACCTGAGCTGACATCAAGAGTTGGATTCTTTACTGACTGAGCCACTTGGGCGCCCACCATCACTCTCTTTTAATGAGTAATTACCAAACTTGATAATATAGTAGAAAAAGGCTAATTTTACTTAAGAATATAAATATAAATTTCCTAAGCAAAATATTGGCAAGTTGCATCTAATTGTATATCTAATATGACCAAATGGCTTAGTCTGTAAAAGCAAGATTCTTTCAATAATAGGATCTCTATGTTAGTAATCTGTAGGATGAGCATGTTAAAAGAAAAAAAAAAAACACGGATGTATCCTAAACACCGAAGGACCTTGAAACAATACAGCAGTCACTTAGGATAAAATTCTGAGAGGGAGTAATGGCAGGACAGTTCCTTAATAGGGTTCAGAATATAATCAGAAACCCTGAAGCAAGCAGACAGTTATTGGGAAATTCTAAAGTGTGGAATTCTCACCATTAGTCCCTCTTATTCTGGGGTCTCCAGTTAAGGTTATATGGGAAAGTAAAAGAGACAAAATATTAGAAATGCTCAGTGGAAAAGGGAAGAGACCATACAAAAATCTATTAGATAAGTAGGAACATGGATTATGTACAGCAAATACAAGCTCAGTAAAATAAAAACCATGAACTGTACTGCATGTGATAAAGTAATGGCAAAATAGGTCCAGTATCAGAAACAATAAACCCTACAAAACACCTTGGGAGAAAACAGGAATGTTTGAGGTCTATAGGGGGGAACAAAACCAGACTTTGAAATATGTGGAAAGGACGTAAAACATTACCTAGTGCTTGGTAGGGAAGTACACTTTAATGGCAAATTTAGTATTAAAACCTATCACTTCACTTCAGGTGTGTGTGTGAGAGAGAGAGATAGAACTTCAATCAAAACCTGTTTCGGGGGGGGCAGTGGAGGTGGGGAGTGGGATTTGATTAAGGGATGATAAAGTTAATACAGAAGAATGAATTCACAAGGTGTCCAGTAAAGTTTTAAGGAAGATCTGTATAGTGGGAGTTCTGGTCTGCTAGAGAGAAACACATGTACAAATGCTACGGGAGATCAATTGATCTGTGTGACAGTCTTTTCTGCATGAGTGGCATTTTCAAGTTGGTGGATAAAATATGGATTATTAGGCAAATTTGTTGGGATCATTGGTTAGCCGTTGGAGAGAAAGTAACTTTTCTACTTGGCATCTCAAAAAAGTTCCAAACACATCAATGATCTAATTGTTAGAAATAGTTGTAGAAATGCTAAAACAAAATTTAGTCGAATGTGTTTTTTTAAATTGTGGAGTTGGGAAGATCTGGGTAATGACAGAAGCCCTTAGAGAAGGGATTGGTAGATTTGGACATAAATTCTATCAAATGCACCTAGGTTGTTGGAAGGACACCACCGAGGGAGTTAACGCGTGAGAAAGAAGGAAAACCGTTGCAGCCTATAGAGCAGACAGACGGTGTGGAATATGTAAAGAGATACTACATGGTAATTAGGAATTTCCCCCAGAAGGAGCGGACAAATCTATAGAACAGGCAGTTTGCATGGAAAGAAGTTTGATCAATAATCACAACAAAAGTTCTTCCAAATCCACGGAAACAGCGGGAAACTTTTCTTCCCCCAGAGGCATGCAGAAAACCTGGCGACGTGTGATGTGAGCACTGGCACACGCATGGCAGTGTTGTGGACGTGCAAGTCCCGTGACCCGGGGACTCCACTCCTGGAAATCTGTTCTGCACAAACGCACCGAGAAGCATATGAAAATGTGTGCACAATTCTCAGCAAATGGGGAAAATTGGAAACAACCCAGATGCCCAAAAGTAAGGGGTTTGTGCGGTCAGTGTGAGTGTTCAGGCAGGAAAATACGGGGAGATCCTGGTGCAGGAAGCTAGTGAGTGAACAGCAGTGTGTCAGTTCTGGAAAGGCAGAATTTCAACAGGAAATGCCTGGAAATAAATACACAGTTTAGGGGACAGTCACAGCAGACATCTAGTAAGTGATTCCCGGAAACCAGGGGTTA
This sequence comes from Panthera uncia, assembly GCF_023721935.1. Lineage (NCBI taxonomy): Eukaryota > Metazoa > Chordata > Mammalia > Carnivora > Felidae > Panthera > Panthera uncia. The sequence goes on along the minus strand of NC_064811.1, from coordinate 199,678,950 downwards.
ATTTTCAGTTTGTGTGTTATTATCTGTATTTGCAGACTGTCCTTGCTAACGTAAAAAAACAGCGATTTTCTTACCTTCTTGGACTCATACATTTGAAAGTAAGTACAGCATTTTGTAACGTGACCATTTGGCCAGAGTTTGGTGACAGAATAAGTTTTGGAAGATGGGGTGCATCTAAGCAGGACCTCTGGCCTTCATAGAAATTTATAGAACCTGATCAGTGTTTTTGAGGGCCACGTCAAGTATACATAGATAAGTATTTTGTGGTCATAGTAGCTTACTAAGAGAAAAAGCGAGCGTGCTTTTCTGGCGTGATGGTATGAACAAGTCTCCTCTGGAGGCTCCTTTTCCTATTTCGTCTGATTCACTTGGTGGTGATGGTTGGGGGCAATAGTAATTTGATGTGTCCATGTGCAATGAAAAAAGCAGAGAATTTTAGAATTATCAGAATGTATGTTCTAGCATTTTTAAATGCTGCCCTCATATTTATCGGGGTGTAGTGCTATTTTCTTTTTCCTGGAAAGAGGATGAGCAATTGTTAATATTCCTGGTACTGCTCTTGTTTCTTGGAATCTGCCTGGTTCCTTGCGGAACTAGCCCAAGGTTGCAAATGCTGCTTCTGCCATTGGGTTATTGGAGAGATCATACCTCTGATTCAGAGTACGTCGCGTTATTTCTGGTTGCATATTTTCAAGTGGGGAAAGCTGACGTATCGCAATTTCGGGCCCCGACTGAGAAATGAAGTACTTTTCATCATGAAAGCCTACATCTGCACTTACACGACGTGTCATTTTGGGACCCTGTGTCGTTTTTCATACGTAGCTTCTCTGCCAAAGTGCTGTTCTCAGGTGATGGAAGTTTTGCTCAGTGGTTTGTTTTCCAGGCACTTCCCATGTATTTTCTTTTCCAGGGGGGAGGTTGCTTATCTTTTTTTTTTTTATCATATTTTCCCCATTTCTATCCGTTCCTCATCTTAGGCCTTCCCTGCACCTGAGGCGCGGCCGTAAGCCCGGCCCGGTTTCAGCACAGCTGCCCTGGGACGCTCGGCCTGCACCCAGCCCGGCCGCCATGGGGACCGCTCAGGTAATGTTCCTGCTTTCCTTCTGTCCTCTGTCCTCTGGGCGGGCGGCGGGAGGGAGGACGCGCTCCAGGCACACGGGTGGCTGCTCTGTCATACCTGGGGACGTGGTGAGCGCTCTGATGAGGTCAGGCCTGTTGGAAGTGTGGCCTCAGAGCAGCGCGTCTGTGTCCCGCATGAGCAAGTGGTAGCCGTGGAGGAAGCCAACTCCTCTGGAATGGAGCTTCCCCGGCAGGGCTCTGGTTCCTTCGCAGTGGTTCCTGGTGGACGCCTTCATGTGGCATCGGTGGTGGTGGTTCTGCGTTTGTGTGTGTGTGGAGGGACCCGGGAGCAGGTCCACAGAGCAGGTGACAGTGAGCAGATACACACGGGTCCGAACCACAGCGTGTGGACTGCCTCACGTCCCCAAATCCTCGGTACACGGTGTTCCAGGACTCCCCAACGGCCACACCCACCATGTACCTGCCTGCAGACACGGCTGGAGACACGTGAGGGCAGGGCTGTGGCCTTCCCTCCCCAGGGCCAGCGGGTAGACCACACCGTCAGCTGCAGCCCCCCTAGTAGGGCCTTCCGTCTGATCTGGGAACAGAGGGTGCGTGCAGTGTGTCTCGTCTCTCTGTCCACAAGACATGAGCCTGGAGGAACGTGGCTCATGGAAGTGTGGCTGGCACTTCCCATGACGCTCCTTTGTCTCCTCGTGTGTCACTCAGTGCCCTATCATGTTCACATCTCCCTTTGCTAGTATCTTCTTCTGCTTATGTGGTATTCTCAGAAAGCAGTGCTGCCTTTGGGCGTCACTCTTCACAGCCAGCAGCACGGGTTGCCCTGCGGGGGGACTTCAGTTTTGTGTAAGAGCCTTTGGGGACACAAGAGGCGAACCTGTCCTTTTATTTTTATTTATTTTTATTTTTATTATTTTTTGTACAGGTTATTTATTGGTTTAAGTAATCTCTCCACTTGACATGGGTCTCAAACTCACAACCCCGAGGTCAAGAGTTGCACGCTCTTTAGACTGAGCCAGCCAGGTGCCGCAAGCTTTCCCTTTAAAATCTACTTGTCCCTCTGCTCCCGCAGGGACCATCCATGATGCCTCTTCAGGGCTCTTAACTTGTTAGAGTCCTTGAAGCTCAAAACAGGCGGTGCCCCCTTCCTCTGTGGGCTAGCTGGGGTTCTTGGTTGAAGAACAGAATTCATTCTGGTCTGTTTGAGCAGAAAAGGAGTTTGTTACAAAGGATATTAGGCCATCACAGACCTTTACATGGGGCTGGATAAAGGCTGTCAGCCCCACCGCTGGGACCCCTTGGGACAAGGAGACCTCCCCCAGAACGCGCATTCCCCAAGTGGGGGAGGGCCGCGTGGGCACAATGTGGGCGCCAGGAAGCTTGAAAACCAGTTCTGACGTCGGTGGTTGTGTCTTGGCATTGCTCCTGGGGAGGGGTCACTCACAGCGTGGGCTTCTCGGAGGTGCAGGGCAGCTGCTGAGACGTGGGTTTGGAGCCACTTGGCTGCCTGCCCACCCCCACCTTCCTCCACCCCCTGTTCTACAAGGAACAGCGGCTTGCCTTAAGGGTGCGCTTCTCCCATGTGAGGTGAGAACACTAGCCTTCATCCCCAAACGGGACTGGAGGTGAGGGAGCTGCCAGGGCTCCTCCCTCCCTGGGACTCCCCTTTGCTGCTGCCACCTATGCCATCAGACCAGCACCCACACTGGCTTGTGGCTCACGTGCCTTCAGCCGAGACACCTGGTTGCTGGATGAGGTAGTTTTCGTGGGTTCTGCTTCAGAGAGCAGAGCTCTAACCTTGGGAGCCTGTACAGGTGCAGTGATGGTGTCTAAGGGGCAGTTCTGCATTCTGAACCAGGTAATTCTCGTGGTCGGAGCGGTCCTGCGGTGTGGTGGGATGTTCAGCATCCCAGACCTCCAGCCGCACTCTCCCTCCAGCCGTGAACACAGAAGTGTCTCCAGACATTGCCGAGTGGTCTTGAGGGGCGGCCCTCCCCTCCCACCCCATGGAGAAGCACCGAGGTTTTTGGGTTTGCTGGAGTCAGGTTGTTCATAACCTTCCCTCATCTTGCTTTCAGTATCTGAGCACCTGTGACTGTGTGTTGCTCCTGTTAGGGATGCCGTGAGTTTGAACGTTCTCTGCTTCTGTCCTCCCCAATCAATGTTGCCAGTTTTAATGATCTCAGTGAACCAGATTTTACGTCATTGGTTTTCAGCATTATTTTTATATGTTCTGTTTCTCCCATAAGCCTTCTGGTTGTGATTCTTTCCTTTCTTCTACTTACTTTGGTTTCAGTTTGCTTTGATTGATTCCCTTTTTTTTTCTTTTTTAAAGATCAAAGATGCGGTGAATGATTTGAGACTCCTCCCTCCCTGATAGACGTTTAGTGTTGTGAATTTCCCTGAGAATGTTACCTTGTTGGGCGCCGAAGATTGTGTTTCTATAAATGTTCTTGAGAGGTGGTGAATCACGCGGAAGGAATATGGCGCTTCGGGTTTTGCGGGGTGAGCTGTCAGAAGCCCTTCCTCCCCTGCCCCTCCGTGGGACTGGCCTGGCCCTGGCCTAGATGAGCTGCCCACTGCCACTCTCTAGGCCTTGGGTTTCACTCGGCCATGTGGCTCCCATCTGTGTTCTTAGAATTTCCTTAATGATTTTGCTGTGTAGGTGGAATGTTCTTGTTTTCCGGCTGTGTTTGGGATTTATTCCCTTTTACCCACCACTGGCCTTTCTATGGATTTGCAGAAGGAGAGGGAGCCAAACGGGGACTCCTCCTCCCTACCTGGGTCCCGTCTTTTTCAGCTGCTCTGTTCTGCCAGTGCAGAGACTTGTGTCCCCTCCCAGGTGGCCATTCCAAATTCCACGGGGAGGCCTCTGCCTCCCTTTTTATCGATCATTCTCAGGTAGGGCAGTTTTGCCCCCATGGCCATGGGCATTAGCAGTGTCCAGAGAGATTTCTGGTGTTCACAACTCGGGGAGGGTGCTGCTGGCATCTGGTGGGTCAAAGCCACGATGCTATAATCATCCCTCAGTGCATCATGAGGACTGCTCTGGTCCAAACGTCGTAAGAGACAAGGTTCAGGAACCTCGCTTTACTTTTATGATCTAACCTGTCCTACTTAGGTGTCTTTGAGAGGTTGAATGTTAAAGGAGACAAATAATGTGGTTTTGTGGAGAACCGCTTCTCTTCAGGGAGAGGATTTGCTCAGGAGCTCTCAGGACTTTGATCGGTTTGCATGCAGATTCATGTAGATACATTATATTTAAAATGTACATTCGGACTTTTTGGGATAACAATAAAATTTTTTTTGAAACAACCTATTGGAATTATTAACATGCTTATCTTCTCATCGTGTAATTGCGTAATCGCATCGGTAACCCTGACATTGGTAACTATTGCAACCCTCATGCAGGATTTGGAACAGTATTTACATTTATGTTGTTCTCAGACAAGGACAAGAGCAGGCTGTGGTTTGATATTTGTCTCATTTAAAGTAAGGGAAAAATTATAGAAAGGGTTCTTAGCTTTGCTGCTGAATCAAGCCACAGTAATTCTGAATGTAGGAATCTAGTTTATTTTGCAAAAGAAAACTCACTCTTCTCAGGGTAACTATGAATAGATCTATGTTGCTCTGAGACAAAGATTTATAGGAAGGGAAGCAAAATGGTCCTAAATGTGTATATGCAGTACACTCATGCTTCACAAAACGGCCCTCTGTTAAAGCATTATTCGTTTTCTTTGGGTAGAGTCATCGGTTTTTAGCTAGGGTTTTGGTTAACCAATGTTTTTCTTTATTAAGCATATGGATTCAGTTTGGTTTAACTGTTTACTGGGCTAAACCTACTGGTTTGTTCTTTCCTTCCTCCCTTATTAGCAGGAAAGCCAGGAGGGCACTCGTATCCCCTGTCTTGTTGGTGGAGAATCCAGTTCTGGTGTAAGGGAGAATGGAGGCGGGTGTGGACAGGTGACCAGTGTTTGCTTGGCAGTGGGAAACCCAGGTTCTCGTTCAGATTCGTCCATAACTCTTCCTTGTCTGTGGCAGACTCCCTTCCTGTGTGTGTCCCCCTTCACCATTCCTGTAACTGGGGGGCTTGAGTCCTCAGTTCTCACGGTCAGATCACACACCTGCCAGGATTTCACACATGGATGATGAGTATTTGTTATTAGTTTAACCTTCTTAGTTCAGCAAGTATATTTGTGTTAAACATAAATTATACAAATTATTTGTGGGAGTACCTTCTATCTAGCTAATTCAGAGATTTACCTGTAGAAATTATGAATGCCATAATTGTAAATTGTTTTAAGGTATTTGTCTCTTCCTTTTTATTTATATATTAATTAAAAAAAATTTATGTGTGTGAGAGAGAGAGAGCCTGTGCACACACAAGCAGGAGAGGGGTAGAGGGAGAGGGAGTGTCAAGCAGGCTCTGTGCTCAGCATGGAGCCCGACATGGGGCTTGATCCCCATGACCCTGGGATCATGACCAGAGCCAAAATCAAGAATTGGACACTCAAGGGGCGCCTGTGTGGCTTAGTTGGTTAAGCGTCTGACTTCGGCTCAGGTCATGATCTCACGGTTTGTGAGTTCAAGCCCCGCGTCCGGCTCTGTGCGGACAGCTCAGAGCCTGGAACCTGTTTCGGATTCTGTGTCTCCCTTTCTCTCTACCCCTCCCCTGCTCATGTTCTGTCTCTGTCTCTCAAGTAAATGTAAAAGAAAATTTTATAAAAATTAAAAAAAAGAGTTGGACACTCAACCACCTGAGCAACCCAGGGGCCCCTGTCTCTTCCTTTTTAAAAACAATGCCAGCAATATATCTTACCATGGAAAAATTGGCATAAATAAAATTAGCATAAGTAAAACAAAAATTCAGAGATAGTCATTGTTGACATGTTGGTTTACTTTTCATATTTTCCTGTGTCCTTATATGTATGTAACCACAATTTGTTTTAATAAAATGATTGTATGAATTATTTCAATAGCAGATGTCTTAACAAATTAATTCAGTATATTATTGGCAACTCTCCTTGTCTATAACAATATTTAAAAATGTTTTAATGGTGTTGAAGCATGCCATGGTACAGGCAGCCTCTCAGGTCGGCAGACGTGTTCGGTTCTCTGGTCATGTAAATAAGGTCGGCACAACCTGCCGTGCCTCCCCTAATTATTCTCTTAGAATAAATTTGTGAACTTAAAAGGTTTCCAAAGGTGGGAAGATTTTAAAGATTTTTAGCATACCTTTCAGATGTGGTATTTACAAAAACACACCTGTATGTCCTCTCCCAAGAGCACACACTCAACAACGTTTGCTTTTTACATTTTCTTTATAATTACGGGCTTGACAGGTGATCTGTATTTGGCAGTTTGTTTACTTAGGTTAGTGGCTCTGTTGCACGTATTTTTTTTCCCTACTTTCCCTTTTGGTTGGTGTGTAAATGGCATGGCATAGGGTCTTTTCCTCATGCCAGTATTATCAGGATGTCTATTTTGAAATCCAAACCATGAGATATTAACTGTTTTCATGTATTTATGATCCAAATATTGTTTAAAGTTTTTAAAAATTTTATTTATTTTTGAGAGAGAGAGAGAGAGTGAGCGAGTGAGCGTGTATGTGCATGAGCAGGGGAGGGGCAGAGAGAGAGGGGGACAGAGGATCCGAAGTGGGCTCTAAGCTGTCAGCACAGAGCCTGATGCAGGGCTGGAACCCATGAGTCAGAAGATCGTGACCTGAGCTGAAGTTGGGGCTCAACCAACTGAACCACCCAGGTGCACCCCAAATAGTTTTTTGCTTCTCACATTGCCATTTCACCTTCAACTCTTATGATGTATATATTTTTATATATGTAAGAGTAAGTTGTCATGCAGTCATGTCTTTGAATGTATTCCCTCGTGATTTCTGTCTTTGGGGAACACTTAAAAAGCCTTTCTTTGCCAAAATTTGCATAAGCATTTAGCCATATTTCACTTTCACATTTTATTTCGGCTTTTACATTCTTTAATTCTTCTGGATTTGTTTTGGTTTCCGTATAAAGTGAAGGCTGTACGTCTGCCACTAAGTGGCTAACCAGACATTGGAATATAATTTCCTGAGAAATGATGCTGTTGCATTTTCTCATACCGGATTATCTTTATATTTGGGGAAAATGCTAATTGATTTCTACCTTCTATCACTATCCCCTTTCTTCTATCTTCTTCTATCTTCTATCTTCTTCTTCTATCACTATGCCCTTTCCATTGACCTCTGTGGGTAAACATTTATGTTAAAGCTGTTTATTTGTTTGCAAAGTGCCTGTTGAGTTCACAACAACTGTGTGTGTGTGTGTGTGTGTGTGTGTGTGTGTGTGTGTGTGTGTATGCTGTAATGATGATCCCTGAAAGGTGGTGTTTGGCTTTTGGGAAAATCCTAACTGTGACAACACCGTGTGATCATGTTTGGAGGAACTGGCCAGGACAGTCCATTGGAGACGGGCTTCTGTTTCTTCCTGAAGTCAGTTCTTTGTGATGAGTGACGTCTACAGGGCACCTGCTCGCTCCAGTGTTGTACGTGAGGGCGTTCACCCGACTCTCAGGTTGATGTAGACACAGTAACAGACCCAACAGGCATCTTCGATGGCCGCCCTGTAGTTGCAGCAGGCAAGATGGGGATTAGACAGGTCCATGTGGGAGTACTTCTTACCGTATTTCTTTTTCTAATGCTACATGTGTAATCAACGCAGATACCTGACAGTGTTCTGTAGCGGTGATATGGCCAAATTACTCATAGGATTTTTGGGCAGGCATAGCACTAGAGTAAGCATTTTATTGCCCTTATCCAGAGAGAATTTGGGTCTTTTTATGTAACAGATTACCACGAACTTGTTGGCTTAAAACACATAAATCTGTTGTCTCAGAGTTCTGTAGGTCAGGCATCTGGCATTCTCACTGGGCTGAAATCAAGATGTCCACAGGGCGGGCTCCTTATGGAGGTTCCAGTGGGGAATCTATTCCTTACATTTTCCAGCTTCTAGAGGCACCCACATGCACTCCCTGGTTCTTGCCTGCTGGCTGCAGCCTCACACCTCTCACACGTCCCTCCCTCTGGTCCTCTGAGCTAGGAAACGGTTTCTGCTCTCATGGACGCATGTGATTATCTTGGGATTATGTCCTCACCTTAAGACCCCGAATCCCACATGCAAAGTCCCTTTTGCATTCGAGGTACCATGTTGGCAAGTTCTGGGATTAGCCTGTGGGCGTCTTTGGGGCCATCATTGTGTTGCCATGATATTTATGTGTAATTTATATTTGTGCTTCACTTTCCTCTCTGGAGATTTTATTTTTTACCTTGACCTTGAATAAAATTGCTACATTTCCTGGAAAAATAGTTGAAAAGTGTAAGTTTTTAATCTTTTATCTGTATTTATCTATTTTCAGGATGTAACAAGTTTACCTTCTTTACCATTAAAAAAGTTTTTTTTAGTGTTTATTCTGTTTTGAGAGAGAGAGAGAGAGAGAGAGAGAGACAGAGACAGAGACAGAGTGTAAGCGGGGGAGGAACAGAGAGAGAGGGAGACACAGAATCCGAAGCAGGTTCCAGGCTCTGAGCTGTCAGCACAGAGCCTGATGCGGGGCTCGGACTCACAAACTGTGAGATCATGACCTGAGCCAAAGTTGGATGCTTAACCAACTGAGCCACCCAGGCGCCCCTTTAGCATTTTTAAAGTAGTAGAAAAAATTGTTTATTGAGGCTGATGATCCCTCAGTAGGACCTGGATTTGTAATTTTATTATCAGTGTGATGGGCTTACCTTTTTCTATGACATGTATAGACATAATTAAGATGTTGCCCTGATTAAGAATGAAATAACTGAAGGATAGGATTCACTAATGTTTTTAACGAACATTAATTCATTAATGTTAAAGAGAATTCCGGTGTGAATTACTTGCCCCCAGTCCATCAAGGTTGGTGAGCACATGAAGATCCATCTCAGGATGCAGTTACATTTAGTGATTTTGTCACTCGCCCCTCAGAACAGTCTTGGATCGACCGCAGGAGCACAGGCTGAGGAGTCAGGACAGGAACGTGTTTATCGAACAGCGTGTCAGGTACTGAAGGAACGTTCTGGGCTGGTGCCTGCCACTTGGGTTTGACAGAGCTGCAGGCACATGTGGGACGCTTCAAGTGCAAGCAGATGAGCAGCAGAGAAAAAAGACAGACGGGAGGAACAAACCAGTCTCGTTTTAGGAAGCCTGTGAGTGGTTCTGGGCGGATATAGGCTGAGGGGCGCTTTTCTTGTTTTCTAACGCCACGAACATGTTATTCAGGACATTGTTGTTGGAATGAACGAACTATTTTTAGTTTAAAAAAATGGTTGTAAATTTCCTTGCTCTGTGCCGCGTATCTGCATTTTAGCTTGTGTTTCTTTAGAGGAGTTGGGTCTTTTTGCCTTAAAAAAAGATCTGTCCTCCTCTACCAAATTGCTGTAAAGAAAGAAAAGCTTTCAGAAATACAGCTTTGGGATCATATCCTTGTTGCCCGAGTTCTCCTGCCTGTGTGGGTTAGAACACTATCATCCTGATGGTTTTATTTGTTGGTTCTTCCCAAATGTGCTCTCCTTTATTTTTCCAAAGATATTTAAAGAACTGGAGGTGCCTGGGTGACTCAGTTGAGTTTCCCACTCTTGATTTCAGCTCAGGTCATGATCCCAGGATTGTGGGATCGAGCCCCACATCGGGCTCCACGCTTAGCATGAAGCCTGGTTGGGATTCTCTCTCCCCCCCTCTCTCTCTCTCTCTCTCTCTCTCTCTCTCTCTGCCCTATCCCTGCTCTCTGTCTTCCTCTCTCTCAATTAAAAAAAAAAGATTTAAAGAACTTAAAGATTGAGACTTCATTAACTCAGGCATGGCTGTCACATTCAGTGTTGTGTGTTTGTGTATTTGTGTGAGAAGGTATGTATCCTTGTGTATGAATGTCAATATTTGTGTGAACAGCTGTGTGTCTATTTGTGTGAGCAGGTGTGTATCTGTGTGTGTGTGTGTGTACATGTGTGTGCGCCATGAGGACAGGCGCGAGATCTCTGATCAGGGCCGTTAGTATATGATGAACTTCGTCCACACAAGTGAGTAGTCATGTGACATGAGGAATGTATTTAAAATATTAGCTAGTATCGTAAGCATTTCAATTTTTCTTTAAATCCTTAAAGTGTTCCCTACTTCTGTTGCATATTAAGCAGTGTGTGAGGTTTGAAATGTCATTCTCCAGACACATTCTGGAGAAATAGATGAAAAATCGAGGTGATGTTAAAGGACCCTGGCCACGCCCTCGCCCGGCCACTGCGTCCCCTCCCCACTGCCTTCTCCCCATGTGTGTCACATGAGTGACATAGAGCCACGTGCTCACATCTGCCTCCCCGAGACCCTGCAGCAGGCAGAGGGCATTTTCTGGCCCGCACGGCTAAGAAAGCCATGGCTCCTCCCGGGGAGTCATTTGGCATGATTTCCGGATGTGGTCGGTGCCGGTTCTTCCCAGGAACTTTGGGTTTGCCGTGTGTGAGCTTGGACTGAGAACTCCTGTCTCCATGCTTGGTCGAGTCGCCAGATTCTTCAGATGCTTAGAGAACGATAAGATAATCAGCACGTTTGTGGTTGTGGCTCGCACACACTCCTCCCTGTGCCAGCCGGTCCCTGTGACAGGCCGACTTCTGCACAGGACGCCCCAGACTCGTTCTGGTGCACGGTGCTCACGTGCGATGTTTATGCACTTCCCGCGTGAGTGTATTAGCCACAGACCTGCTCTCGTTTTGTTCGGGACACGTTTCCTTCCTCTGACGACTCTGTCTCCAGCAGGACGAATACGTCTGTACTTACATAAGAAAATAAACACCTAGATTTAAAGAACCATCTGTAACAACAGAGCAGACCAGTAACACAACAGCTGTGTTGTTCTTAAGAACTTTTTTCTCTGGTCTTAAATTTAGACACAGTTACCCCACAGACACTAACTGGGAGGAAATGGAACACACGGCAGGAGCCCGGCCCTGTGGTCATTTGACGCGGCTCGCGTCACAGCTAAATGCCATGGTTCTCATGCTCCTGGAACCCACAGTCCTCGAGGCAGACGGACGGCCTCTGCCTCGCCTGTCTTTCCTGTGGGGTGGCCAGTGTGCGACATGCCCGTCCCTCGGTCCTGCCGCTCACAGCAGAGCCATCGGCATTCCGAGATGTGTCTTGTGACCTGTCACGTCGCTGGGAATGATAACAGTTGTGAAGTTTCCACTTGTGAGGGGTCTGGCCTCCGGTCAGTCACCGTTTAGACTGTGTAAACTGTTTAGACGGGTGAATGTGTTTGCTGGAGTGTAGGTGGTGGGTGGCGTCACTAAAGAGACTTTGGATCAGGCCTTTGCCCTGAATATACTTTGATTAATGTCCTCCCTGGAGCTCAGTGCAGACGGCAGACGTGCAGACAGACACGCGGACACGTGGGCTGTGTTTCCAGCCCTCTTGCTGGGAGGTTCATCTGCAGTGTGTGGGGAGGGGACCCTGTGGGAGTCCCTGTGAGGGGCCTTCACCAGCCGTGCCCGGGCCGTGTGCTCCCATGGGCACTGAGGCAGCAGGTGCCTGAGGGACTCCTCTGAGTCATGGGGGAGGAACCGGACCTGTGTGGGGCTCAGTTAACCCGAGAGCGAACGTGTACGTGTGAGCTCCAGGAACCCCCAGCTCCCTGTCTGCCGTGTGTTTGTGGCTGTGAGATGGGGGTGCTGTCAGGGGAGTGGAGGCAGTGAGCCTACAGCGTTTATAGGGCTCCTGTAATGCTGTCGAGCGCTGTGGAACCAGCTGCTGCTTCCAAGTTTTGACACCTTCCCTTGAAGCTCTACCAGCTTGTCCTGGGGTCGCTCTGTCGCTCCCTGGGAACCAGGATTCCCGCAGAATGAGACGGGCGGGCTCATCGAAGACAACAGTTGGACTTGATTGTGTTTGTATCCTTGGCACTCTCCCTGGCGCCTGACACGCCATAAATCTTCTCATTGAACTTATTAAACACCAGTTTCGACCAAGACTACAAACTCAAACTCAATGAAAACACTGGAGAATGTAACATTTAAACATCTGCATGTCTGAGGGTCCTTCCTGCAAAATGCATGCCGCGTGTTTATCATCACTCCCCCTGAGAACATGGCGCTGTGCGACGGAGTTTTACTTGCTTAGTTGGCTTGAAGTTGAGCCACGTCCCCCTGGTGTGCCTTCCTTCCCCTACTGGAGAAGAGCCAGATACACTGTGGGAATTCAGTGTGTGTGTGTTGCACATGTGTTAGGAGAGCTTCCCTCACGCAGAGATGGTGTTGTGGCGGGTGATGGAAACAGCCAGCCGCATGCAGGCCCCTGGAGGGATCCCAGATATACTCAGTAGGGTCTAGGCTACACTCACGGTCACGTCTCCTTGTCCTTCTCCTCCTGCACTTCTTCCCTGTGTCTCCCCCAAACTAAAGTGCAGATACCCTGAAGTCCAGCTGAAGTCTGATGTTAATTATGGCTCTTACTTTATAGTAGTTGCTGATTTTTTAATAGGAAAAGTGGTCCCGAATCTGCGTTGGTGATGCTCAACCCTAACTGTGTTCAGGAGTCCCGTGGTGAGGGCAGGATAACTCATAGATTCTGGTTCACCTGTCGTGGGGTGGGGCCCTGGCATCCACATGTTTGATACCTCCTTGAAAATTCTAGAGCAGGGGGCGCTTGGGTGGCTCAGTTGGTTGAGCGTCCAACTTTTGATCTCAGCTCAGGTCAGGATCTCGTGGTTTATAGGTTTGAGCCCTGCGTCGGGCTCTGTGCTGATAGCTCAGACCTGCTTGGGATTCTGTCTCTCCCTCTCTCTGCCTTTTCCCTTCTCATGCTCGCTCTCTGTCTCTCGCTCAAAATAAATAAATGAACTTGAAAAAAAAGAGGGTTGTGAACCCACCGCACACAAATGAAATAGAGATCTTTGGGAATTTCATTTAATTTGTAATATACAGTGTTTGATAAGCTTAAGGTAAAAGAAGAAAATATATATCCGTTGACCTATTGTATTTAGCTGTCACAGTTGGGGTAAGCACTGAGGGACCACTTACAACCTAGAAGAACAGCCATGAAACACTGTCACCAAGAGGGAGCAGGGGTCTTGTTTGCACAGCGGAGATGGGGGCCACTGCTGGAGGGGCTGTGGTCGTGGCTGCTGAGTTTCCCGAGCAGGAGCGGGCCGCTGGCTGGTGCTGCTGTTAGGCCGAGCAGTAGCTGGGGTTCGTTGTCTCGTCAGCCGCTGAGAAATGCCCAGCCATGATGTACGCAGCCCTGGGGTCACTGGGAAAGCTCGCATTCCCTTCACTGGCCTTGTGCAGACTTTGTCCTCCTCAATGGTATGATAGGAAGTGCATGTGGTTGTATGTCAATAAAGCTTTGAGGTCCACCGATGGCCTAATGATCAGGAAGTTGTCAGAACCACACTGTGAACAGAACGACAGAGGCAAAGTGAAGGCTACAGAAGATACACATGCAGAAATATGGTTTGAAGAATTACCCTATGGAGACAATTACCAGGATGTTCTGGCCTCTGCTGTGTTCCTTGTTCCGTGACATGCCTTCTGCCCACAGTGACCACTGTCCTGACTTGTAAGCTTGTCTCCTTTGTCCCTCAGGTCAGCCTCCACTTGTGCGTCCTGCACTCTGTAGTGGAGCCCTGGCCTGTTCTCCCTCGAGAAGTCTCTGTGTCTCTCTTACACGTCTCTTCTGGGGCCCTTCAACCCAGACTCTGTCCTGCAGCCTGGATCCCATGCCCGGGCTAGCTGGGTGATGGATGGGCACGGAGAGGGCACTTGTGGGGATGGGCACCGGGGGCCGTATGTAATGATGAAACACCGGGTTCTGCTCCTGAAACCAAGACTACACTGTATGTTAACTAACTTGCATTTAAGAAATGTTATAAAGTCACGGATTAAATACATGTCATGTGTTTCAGTTGTTGTGGTGATTTAGAGATGCTTGGACTCCCCCGTCTTTGGCTGGGGTGAGTGGGACCTCCTCAGGTTGGGCTGTGAGCCCTTTGACACGACTCCAGAGTCTGTATCTTTAACTTTGTATTTAACTTCCAGTTAACAGTGTAATATTAGTTTAATTTAATTTTTATTTAATTTAATAAAATTAAATTTTATTTAAATTCCAGTTAACAGTGTAATATTAGGTGTGCGATGTAGTGATTCTGCCTGTCCACACCATACCCGGTGCTCCTCACAGGGGCACCCTTCACCTCCATCATCTATCCTCCCCCATCAACCTCCTGTCTGGTGACCATCGGTGTGTTCTGTACAGTTAAGAGTCTGTTTCCTGATTTGCCTCTCTCTCTATTTTCCCTTTGCTCATTTGTTTTGTTTCTTAATTTCCACATAGGAGTGAAATCAGATGGTATTTGTCTTTTTTTTTTTGACTTATTTTGCTTAGCCTTATAGTTTCTGGATCCATCCATGTCCTGGCAAATGTCAGGATTTCACTCTTTTTGATCGCTGAGTAATATTCCATTGTATATACATACGTGGTATATACAGCACATCGTCTTTATCTACTCATCAGTCGATGGGCATTTGGATTCTCTCCAGAGTTTGGCTGTTGTTGAAAGTGCTGTTGTATTCACAGGGGTGCAGGTGCCCCTTGGAATTAGTGTCCTTGCATTCTTTGGGTAAATACCTAGCTCTGTAGTCTTTGATGGATGTTCATACTGTCCCTTTTCTGTCCCAGACTTGGAATTAGCCAGTGTCTAAGGAGCCTTTTTTTTTTAGGGAAAGTGGCATTTCGAGAATACTGTCTTCTCAGGATGCCTGTTGTTACAGGTTAGTCATTTCAGGTTTGTAGGGGCAAAGCTAGGACGAATGTGTTAAGTTGTAATGATAGACTCCCTGTGTACTCGTACTGAGACTTAAAATTCAAGTTCAGGACTCTGGAATTTTTAGTACGCCTCTTCTGTATTGCACATGTATCTGTTTTCTTCCATGCCGAGAGTCCTGATTTCCAAGAGCACAGGAGATGACAGTTAGAATCACCTATAATTCAGTATCTACTATACCTCATGCCGTACATACAGCAGCATTAAAACAACAAGGTGAACACCACCACCATCGTGACTGCCAAACACCACTGAAAGTCTTTTTCATAAGCTCTCGCTTTTCTCCATTTTAGATGGCGAGTATTGTCGGCACACCTGTCCATTAAACCGTGTATTCTTCCCACCCTCCTTCCGTCTTCGTTCTCCGCGTCACGTGCTACTTCTGGCTGCCTATCTTTGCCTCACTCTCTCCGGTCGTGATTTCCTGCAGCACCTTGTCCAGCAGGAAGCTCACGGAAACTACAATCCTCGAGCTAGTCCGTGTCGCTACCGGCTTTCCTGAGTCCTTTATACCCGGAGGGCAGTTTTGCTGGAGATAAAAGTGGGCATCTGTTTACTTTTTCCCCCCGGAGGTGTTACAGTGTTATTCCACTTTCCTCCACTGGTGGTGCTGTTGTGGAGGCCGCTGGCCCAGAATCTTCTTTCCTTTCCAAGTCGCTTATCTTTCTGTCCAGATGCCAGAGGGCTTTAGTGTTCTCAGCGTTCCATGATGGAATTATATATCATGGCATTAGCTGTTCTGAGTCGGTTTCTCTGGTTCTTTCAATATGTAGCCAAACCCGTTTTTTGGTTAAATTCAGTAAACTTTTCATGAATTATGTCTGTTCCATGGCTTTAATTTTCATTTTTGCAGACTTCTGTTGTCCCTCTTTTTGCATTTTCTTTGCCTGCCTTTGATATTTGGAACTCCCTTTTTGTTTTAAAGTTTCCTTTTCTTCCCACCTCTCTCAATGCATCATTTATTATGTTCATTTATTCTTGTTTCTAGATTCATGGTTTTCTGAAATGAACTATCATGTATTTCTGTCTCCTCATTCCTAAGTTCTTCTAATTTTGATTTGCCTGTTCTTTTATGTGTCATATCACTTTCTTAATGGGTTATAACGTGTTTAGCATAGTGGGTGGTGGGTTTGAATTACTTTGTGGGCCTGCGTTTCTGGTGCTGTCATTGTGTGGGGGTGTCATTCTGTTCCTTTTTTAAAAAAAAACGAATTATTTTTTCAGTTTTATTGAGATACTGCTCCTTTGCCCCTTACAGTAACGTTGTCGGGCCTGACCTTGATGCTTTTCCACTGCTCATTTTTGTCACCTGGCTTTTGCTGAGCGTCTGAAGGAGGCTTTTCTCACCCCATGAGCTCTGCCTGCTGTTGTTTGCATGTGGAGTTAAAAATACAACAGCGTGATTTCTGAGGTTTCTTGGCTCTGTTTCCGTTCCCCAGTTTGATCTGTACCTTCTCTTCCCTTAGCCTCAGTTTCCCCATCCTGCTCAGTTTTGATTGTGGGGCCCTGTCCTGGAGGGGAGGTTCTGCAGACCAGTCTCTGGAGTGTAGGGGCTGTGCCTTGAGACCCTCTGCTCCCTGGCTGTTGGGGTTGGGTGGATCCCTTCTGTTACGGTGGCTGTGTGTTAGGGCTGGCCCCCCACATTAGCAGGGAGTGCCCCTGTGCCTGGGCTGGACCCCCACATTAGCAGGGAGTGCCCTGTGCCTGGGCTGAAACCCCACGTTAGCAGGGAGTGTCCCTGTGCCTGGGTTGGCCCCCCATATCAGCAGGGAGCGTCCCTGTGCCCAGCTGGCCCCCCACATTTGTAGGGAGTGCCCCTGTGCCCAGATTGACCTGCCACGTTTGCAGGGGGTGCCCCTGTGCCTGGGCTGGCCCCCTACGTCTGCAGGGAGCGCCCACTGGCTTGGCTTCCTGTCCCTGCGTCCCTGGTGCCATGTGGCTCCTCTCAGCATGGGTGCTTTTCCCTTTTTGAGTTTTGTGCTTCTTGGGGCTGCCTCCTCATGCAGTTTCCTTGCAAATGGTGTTCATGAGTGCCTGTTGGCTAACTTGTTACTTTGTATCTTTTGGTGTGGAGATTTGGGGCATGGTGAAAAGTATGCTGCTGTGTTTCCCACACATCTGTTTGTAACAGGGCATTAACGCATTTTCTTATGGAAGCTTTAAAACCCAATAGCCTTGTGATATTTCCAGTCCCTTATATCCTTGCGGTATAACGTCTGTATGTCTTTCATATGTGTTCTTTTAAACACAAATAAGAGCTTTCAATATCTGGAACTTTATTTTAAAAATATATTTAAACATTGATTTTTACCTGGATTGTTTTAGACCTATTTTAGTGGATTATTTGGTAGAGGAAATGTCTTAAAACTTTGGTAATGGGTTTCGGTGCGTCAGATCCAAATGACTTTAAAGAGGGTTTGACAGTTACGGGTTCCAGTTGGTGTAGGCATTTGATGCTGAGTATTCATCCATATTTCTCATTTGTTTAAAGTTTTTTGTCACTTTGTGGTGCAGGTTAGAAGCTAACGCATCTTTGGCTTGTCCACGGGGATCAGTGAATTAGAAGGAGGTGCGTCCAGAGGTCAGGAAGAGGAACTCGGTAGAAGTGACAGGGCTGGCCCTTGTCTGAGTCTGCTTACCTTTCTAAAAAGGAACCTTTGATGGAAGTACAGTGTATCTTCAGAAAATGGTACGTTCTTAAGTTTACAGGTCCCTGAATTTTCGTGAAGGGAACGAGCCCTTCCGATCAGCAACTGCCTCGGCAAGTGGAATATTCCCAGAGCGCACGAGGCTCCCTCGAGCCCCTTCCTCGGCGCTGACGTTACACTCTTCCTCTCCCACCGACGGCCACCATTGGGCTGACTGCCAACAGCATACAAGAGCGTTGTTTATGTGTGACCTTCACGTGCCCGGAATCACGAGTGATTCACTTCAACTCGGTTCAGATCTATTTCGCATCCCACACAACGAGCCTCTTTAAAGGCCACAGGTCACTGGCTTTTAGTATATTCGTGGAGATGTGGCACGTCACCACAGTCAACTTCAGAACCCTTCCATTACCCAGAGAAGAAACGGCACGCCTCTTAGCCGTCCCCCTCCGCCCCCCTCCCGCCCCCCTCCCGCCCCCCTCCCGTCCCCCTCCCGTCCTCCTGCTCACTGATGTGCCTTCTGGACTTTTGATACGAAGGTGATTCTAGGAGACGTGGTCTTTGTGTCCGCCTCCTACTTAGCACAGTGTTGTCGGGGTTTTCCCACTTGGCAGCGTGCGTTTCCTTTGTGTTCGTGACGGGATGGCGTTCAGTTGTACGACTGTCCGCGTTTCATCTATCCAGTCACGAGTCGCTAAGCTTTAGGCGGGTATACACCTTTTGGCTATTCTGAGTAATTCTGCCGACACTTGTGTGGAGAGTTTTTGTGCGGACGTGCATCTTTACTCTCTTGGCTGTGCACCTAGCTGTGGATTTCTAGGCTGGTTTCCAAAGTGCAGCGCCATTTTACATTCCGGCCGTTGGCTGTGCGGGTTCCCATTCCTCGACATCCCTGTCACACTTATCTTCTTGTTGTTCCCATCTGTGTTTTTTTTTTTCTTAAAAAAATTTTTTTTAATATTTATTTTTAAGAGAGAGAGCGAGTGAGTGGGGGGAGGGAGACACAGGATCTGAAGCAGTCTCCAGCTGTCAGCACAGAGCCCGATGTGGGGCTCGAACTCACCTCTAGATCATGGCCTGAGCCGAAGTTCAGATGCTTAATTGACTGAGCCCCCCCCAGACGCCCCACATCTGTGGTTTTCTGATGGCTAACGAGGTCGAGCATCTTTCCATGTGCTTGGTGGTTGTTTGTATGTCTTGTTTGGTAAAATATTTACATCCTTTGCCTGTTTTTAAACTAAGTGGTTTCTTTTTGAGGTGAAGGAGCTCTTTATATATTTTGGAAACAAGTTCCTTATCAGATTCATGGTTTGCAGATTTTTACCTTGTTTCGTGAATTATCTTTTTCACTTTCTTGATATGCTCTTTGAACCACAGGAGTTCTTATTTTGATGATGCCCAGTTTATCTGTTTTCTTCTTTCATTACTTGTGCTTCTGGTGTCATATTTAAGAAAACGTTGCCTAGTTGAGGCCATGAAGATTTGTACTGTGTTTTCTTGTAGGAGGTTTATATTTTGTTTACTTCTGCCTTTAGGTCCTAGATCCATTTTGAATTAATTTTTGTATGTTGTACAAGGGTAACCTTATTCTTTGACATGTGGAGATCCATTTGTCCCCATTTGTTGAAAAGACTATTTTTCCTCACTGAATCGTCTTAGAACCTTTGTTGAGAATCAGTTGACCCTGAATATATGGCTTTGTTTCTGGATTCTCAATTTTATTCTATTGATCTATAAGTCTCTCTTATGGCAGCTTCACACTGTTTTGGGTACTTCATAGGACTTTGTAGTAAGTTTTAAAATTAGATATGTGAGTCTTTCTGCTTTGTTCAGTCCCAAGATTGGCTGTTCAGAGTCATGTGTAACTCCATACGAATTTTAAGATCAGTTTATCGGTTTTTGCAAAGGCGTCATCTGAGATTTTGACAGTGATGCCACTTAAAATGTAGATCCATTTCCATATTGTAAATATTAGGTCTTCTGATCTGTGAACATGAGATGCCTTTCTATTGATTTAGATTCTTGTTTTTTTCGACAATGTCATACAGTTTTCAGAGTGTAAGTTTTGCACTTCTTTTATTAACCTTATTCCAAAGTGTTTTATTCTTTTAGATGCCATTATAGAGTTTTCTTGATTTTATTTAACTGATTGTTACAAGTATACAGAAATACAATTGATTTTTGTTGATTTATCTTATATCCTGTAATGTACTAAACTCATTCTAAGTTAAAAAAAAAAATGTTTATTTTGTTTTGAGAGACAGCATGAACGGAGGGGGGACAGAGAGAGAGGGACACACAGAATCCAAAGCAGGCTCCAGGGTCTGAGCTGTCGCACAGAGCCCGATGCAGGGCTTGAACTCGCAAACCGTGAGATCATGACCTGAGCCAAAGTCTGAGGCTTAACCGACTGAGTGAGATACCCAGGTGCCCCATGCTAACATTTTAAAAAGTGGATTTCTTAGGCTTTTCTTTTTGTAGAAATTGTGTCACCCACTGACAGATAATTTCACTTCTTCCTTTCCAATGTGTGTATTTGTTGTATCTTTTGCTTAGTTAATTGTCCTGGTTGAATGGAAGTGGTGAGAACAGACTTACCTTGTTCTTGATCTAAGGGGGAGAGCGGTCAGTCTTTTGAGTTTTCGTAACTTCCCTTTATCAGGTTGAGGGAACTACCTTCTATGTCTAGTTTGTTCACTGTTTTCTTTTTAAGTTTTTTAATGTTTATTTATTTTTGAGAGAGAGAGACAGCGTGCAAGCAGAGGAGGGGCAGAGAGAGAAAGGGAGACACAGAATCCGAAGCAGGCTCCAGGCTCTGAGCTGTCAGCCCAGAGCCCGACGTGGGGCTTAAACTCACGAACTGTGACATCATGACCTGAGCTGAAGTCAGACGCTTAACCGACTGAGCCCCCCAGGAGCCCCAGTTCAGTGTTTTTAACATGAAGAATGTTGAATTTTGTCATCTGTCCATTGACATGACCATGTGTTTTGGTCCTTTATTCTCTTGATATGGTGTGTTACATTATTTAATTCTGGATATTAAACCAAGCTTCATTCCTACGATAAATCTAGAATATTTTCTGTTTTATTTGCTTTTCCCCACTTAACATTTAGCTGTGTTGTATTAATTCTAGACTGCTTACCCTCATTGCTGTATAGTAGTCTATCGTGTGACTTTTTCACTACTTATTTCCTCATTCTCTTGTTGGTGGATACTGGTTGGCTTACAGGTTTTGTCTGTTATGGGTAGTGCTGCTTTGAGCATCGTTTTGTCGCCGGGTGAACATATGTTTGCATTTCTTTGGTGCATTCCTGGAATGGGCCAGTTCCTAGGTTTGCCTGTGTTCAGGTTGAATAGAAATTTCCAGTTTTCCAAGGTGGTTTTACCAGCTAATACTTCCGTCAGCAGGATTTGGTAATTCCTGCTTCTGATTTTAGCCAACTCAGTATTTTCTGTGCTTTTCATCTCAGGCATCCTGGGGAGCTTATGATGGTACTTTATTATAGTTTTAATTTGCATTCGTTGATGACTAATGAAGTTTAGCACCTTTATATATGTTTTTTGGCTGTTTGACTCATTTTCAAGATGCTTATTCAAATGTTCTACCCATTTTTCTAATGAGTTGTCTTTAGGTTTTTAGAAAAATTATGTAGTAATAGTTTATATATTCTGTAAATCTATCTTTGATTCCATTTTTTTGCCATTGTGATTTTCACTTTCTGAATAATATATTAAGTCATTTGCAATTTTAATACAATTAAATTATCTTTTTTGGTAAGCTAGCATTATTTTTTATGCTGTTTAATAAGTGTTTTTGTACTCCAAGGTCCTAAGATGACCTCCTAGGTTGTCTTCTAACCCTTTTTTTTTTTTTTTTTTTTTACTTTCTTCATTTTTATTTGCTCTCATTCTAGAGTTGATCTGACAAATGATGTGTGAATTTACTCTGAAAAGTCCTGCTTCCAAATTAGAGGCATTATTTTTTTAATGTTTATGTATTTTTGAGAGACAGAGAGCATGAGTGGGGGAGGGGCAGGGAGTGAGGGAAACACAGAATCTGAAGCAGGTGCCAGGCTCTGAGCTGTCAGCACAGAGCCCGACGCAGGGCTTGAACCCACGAACTGTGAGATCGTGATCTGAACCAAAGCCGGAGGCTTAACCGACTGAGCTGCCCAGGCGCCCCAGAAGCATTCATTTAAGTAGCAGGGAATGCTTTGGTGATTGTGGCTTCGTATTCTGTCACGACACTGTGGTAGACACACTACGTGTATGATTAATGTAGCATGTTCCCGGTTTTATGGATTGGGAGATTGTGAAGCGTAAGCAAATTGCTTGGACCTCATGGTTGGATCTGGCATTTGCTTGTACTTTCTCACACGCTGATAAGAGTTGTCTGTTAGCTAGCCTGTCACAGATGCTGGCAGAAGGCAGGTGCTACTGGCTCAGAGCGATGACTTCATTACTTACATCTGAAGTACTATGTGTGTGACTGCTGCGTACGCACTAGGTTCAGGTATCACCCGGGGGACAGAGCTTGGGGAACCCCCACTTCTAGTTCAAGCAGCAGAACATCTATCCTTGGTCCTGGAGGGAAGTATCAGCCCTCCAGATGGCTCTGGTGCAGCCACGGTGCTGAGAAATGGCCCAGAGGGAGAGCCGCGAGTGCCGTGCCTTGCCTTCTTGGGTCCGTCCATGCCTGTGCTGGACTCCCGCTCGCAGCACAGGTTCCTGATTCTATCAGTCGTATTTCTACTACACCAAGCTGAATAATACAGTATTTTTTGTGTATGCAACCTGTTAGGAATGTGTTTAAGATGTGTCTGTAAGCATGCTGGTGACAATTAATAATTCAGGCAAGTCTAGCTGTTAGTAGAGAGGAGCTGCGTGGCCAAACGAGATGGAGGATGGTCTCAAACCGGTAGTAATTCAGTGCTTGCCAAATAAGTATTTTTTGTTGCCAAATAAGTATTTCGCTGCATTCTTTTCGTAATGCTGGGAAGAAACCTGTAGCTAATGTAACTTTCCTATACACGTGATTAAATACTGATGTAATGCCCACTTCTAATATAAAGGTGAAACAAAGGAAAATACTTTATAATAATAGAATAATACGTATTTTAATAAGTATATGCTTAGGTATGACCACAGTCAATGACTTAATGAAAACAGCAGGTGCTTGTGTATGCTGAAAATGGATGCATTTGTTTTATATTCAAGTAAATGTTAATGGCACATTTATAGTTGACATTTAAAGGGAAGGGCTACATGGGGGTAGGTCGTATGTCTGGAGAATCCCTATAAATATAGCTGTTTTGACAGCTCTAATACCATGTTAACGTTTTATCCACCATGAAATGGTTTTCCAAAATAGTAAAAACAACAACAACAAAAAACGACGCTTAAATCTTCAAACAGGACTGCAGTCCTACTTGTATGTATATGAGCCTGCATCATAACAAGTATTTTTTTTTCTTCTTTAATGGCAGAGCCAAGTTCTAGCTCAGCTAATTGTGCATTTGGTTGACTGACTTTCATGAGTGGCTGGCAGAACATTTCAAAGTTGGGTGTGAGGCAGGAGCGTCCTGTGTTGTGCAGGAATGTCCTGGGCATTACTGGAAACCTGACATCTCTGGTCCTGCTCTTTAAATTCCGGTAAAGACCCCAGTCGTCGCAAACAGATTTTCCCGGCTCCCCACAGTCCGTCTCCACTGGGGACCTGGTCGCGAGGCACTGATCTTGCACGTGTTAAGTGCCCACCTCGCAAGGGGACCGTCCCCAGACGGGCCAGGATGCAGCCGCTGGCCGTGGGCGGTTTTCGGAACCCTGGAGGAACCGTGCCATGCCGCCCACCCCTTTCCACTCTGGTTTCTCTTCCTGTGCTTGAGTTCCGTTTGCCTCGGCTGATCTCCCTGAGTGGTGCCTGGGAAGCTAGTTAGCATCGTGCTTTGAACAGAGGCAGAACTTGCAGCATCACCTGTTCGGATGTTAACAATGTTTCCTGCTGGTGATACATCATGAAAGAAATCAGAACGGTGGAAACCTGTGCTCCCCTCTAACTGGTGTTAGGTTCTCATGTAGGGACTGACGCCAGGCTTTCGGTCGTTAAGACGTTTTTTTGCAGGGGCAGTAGCATTCTTTCTCATTTAAAATTGTTTCCGAAAAATAACTATGATGAAAACCCTTCAAGATTTCATTTGAAGTTCTCTCTGGGGCTTGTAGAGGTAATCTGTTGCCTTTAAAAAGACACTTTAAAAAATAATTTCACTAACAATGTTCCTATTCCCCAGAGGAAACACTGCTTAGTTTTATAAGTATTTGAAGTTTGTATTCACAGAACTGTCGTCTTTGCCTCTCTTTCATTAGTAGCTTGGCGGTGCTTCGTTTGTTGGGGATTGCGGTTTCGTGACTATGTGAACGTGGCCCGATTTGTTTCTCCCTCCTCCTCTGCGTGAACATGTGCACTGTTTGCAGGTCTGTTACTCCAACGGGGATTCTGCAGGGAGAGTCCTCGGGTCCCTGAGCGTGCACGTCTGTGGCCCCCATCCTGCGGAAGACTGTTTGCAGCATCGTGAGCTGATGCTAACTGGTTGGCTCAGTCCCGCTGGCCCTGTGTCAGGGGCTGGTTTCCTCAGTCCTGGGCAGTAGGTGACATGGTCAGATTGAAATATTTTTGCCAGTCTTTTGGCTGTGAAGTGATCTCTCATTTAACTTTTGTTTTTCTGATTTCTAATGAGATTGGATTTTTTTTTAAATTTTTTTTTCAACATTTATTTATTTTTGAGACAGAGAGAGACAGAGCATGAATGGGGGAGGGTCAGAGAGAGGGAGACACAGAATCTGAAGCAGGCTCCAGGCTCTGAGCTGTCAGCACAGAGCCCGACGCGGGGCTCGAACTCGCGGACCTCGAGATCACGACCTGAGCCCAAGTCGGCTGCTTAACCGACTGAGCCACCCAGGCGCCCCGAGATTGGATGTTTTTTATGTTTGTTGACCATATGTATTTCCTGTTGAGGTAAGTACTTCTTGAAGAGTTTTGTCAATTTCTCTTTTTGGTTATCTTTATATTGCTGATTTTTTAGGAATTCTTAATGCTTTCGGGGCGCCTGGATGGCTCAGTTGGTTAAGCGTCTGACTCTTGGTTTTGGCTCAGGTCATGATCTCACGGTTTGTGAGTTCAAACCCCACATCGGGCTCTGTGCTGACAGCTCAGAGCCTGGAGCCTGCTTGGGATTCTCTCTCTCTCCCTCTTTCTGTTGCACATCCTCTCTTCTCTCTCTCTCTCTCCCTCAAAATAAATAAGTAAATAAAAAAAAAAAAGGAGTTCTTAATACTTTGGACTCAAACCTTGTGTCGCTTACGTGTGATACAAATTTATTTTCCCCGTTTGGGTCTGTCATTTCACATTCTCTACAGTTCATTTTAATGAGCAGACGTTCCTGTTTGCTCAAGTCCATCCGTTGGTCTCGTTCTTCTTGGTGAGGGGTTATTACCGTGAATGTTGCCTGGGAAACAGACGGCACTCTGTGTGGGGTGGCTGAGGGGTCCGGTGAAGGGGGCCACGGAGCACTTTGTGGCAGGCTTCCAGGAAACCACTGCTTGGTCCGGCTGGAGGGAGAGAGGTGCATGCGTTCGAAGGGAGCTGTAGGTAGCAGTCACGGTGGTTGGTACCATTTTGAACAACTCAAAATTTGTTTGGAACCTGAACATTGCCAACCCACTGTCCACAGGGAGGGCACAGGGTCGCGAAACCCCAACCCCACTGTCTCCCTGCATTTGATCTTGGTCAAATGGACATGTTGCTGGAAGGAGAGGGAAGGGGGTCCTGGGTGGAGTCCCCAGAGTTCAGCTCCGGGGCGGGTGGCTCAGGTGGGGGTGTGTGTGCACCATGCACACAGAACAGCCACGTGTTCTGGCATGTTATCTTCTGAAGCTGTACCCTGTTATACCTTTTACCTGATTTTAAGCACCTGGAATCTATTTCTTAAGCTTTTTTTTTTTTTCATTTTCTTATTTTAGTGAAAAGAAGTGCTGTCCGTGGGCACATTTGTGTGGTTTCTTGTCACCATAAAATACTGTTTTGAAAGTTCCTTTCTGTTCCTAATTTGCTAAGTACTTTAAAAAATCCTGAATGGATGTTAAATTTTTACAAATGGTTTTTATTTGTCTGTTGGAATTGTAGTACAGTCTTTTGGCCCTTGCCAACCCTCCACGCGAATATCCACATATAACTTCTGACTCCCCCAAAACTTAACTGCTGACAGTGAGTTGTTGACCAGAAGTCTTACTGATAACACAGTGGATTAACACGTGTTTTGTATTTTGTGTATCATGCACTCTATTCTTTTAAAAAATTTTTTGTAATGTTTATTTGTTTTGAGAGAGAGAGAGACAGAGACAGAGAGACAGAGCACAAGTCAGGGAAGGACAGAGAGAGAGGGAGACTCAGAATCTGAAGCAGGCTCCAGGCTCCGAGCTGTCAGCACAGAGCCCAACGTGGGGCTCGAACTCATGAACCGTGAGATCATGACCTGAGCTGAAGTCGGACGCTTAACTGACTGAGCCACCCAGGAGCCCCTCATGCACTGTATTCTTAAAATAAAGTAACCTAGAGAAAGGAATATTATTAAGAAAACCATAAAATAGAGAAAATACATGTACAGAATGGTTACCTTGTTTATGAGAAACTCCGTGTACAGGTGGACCGTGCAGCTCGCGTCTGCATCATTCATGGGTCAGCTGTGCCGTTTCTCCTTTAGTCTGTTACTCTGGTGGATATTCATGCGTTTTCTAATCTCAGATTTGCATTTTTTGGATGTGGCTCAATTTGTACGAGTTCTCTTGACCTTTTCATAGGCTTTTATTTGTTCAGGATTATTTTGTCCATGCCCCATGGGGGACAGCGGCTTGTAATTGGTTCTCCTATGTTCCTTGCTGGGATTTACTGTTACATTTGTGCCAGCCTCATAAAATGAGTCGTAAGTTGCTGATTTTTACTTACTTTGGAATAGTTTCTGTGCACTTCGAAGTCTTTTACCTTAGATATTTGGTAAAACTTTTCATTGAAACCATGTGGACCTAGAGTTTTCCTTGTGGGTAGGTTTAAAAAAATTTTTTTTAACGTTTATTTATTTTTGAGACAGAGAGAGACAGAGCATGAACGGGGGAGGATCAGAGAGAGGGAGACACAGAATCTGAAACAGGCTCCAGGCTCTGAGCTGTCAGCACAGAGCCCGACGCGGGGCTTAAACTCACCATTAGTGAGATCATGACCTGAGCTGAAGTCGGACGCTTAACCGACCAAGCCACCCAGGCGCCCCCCCTTGTGGGTAGGTTTAAAACCACTAACTCCGTAACCGTAATAATTTTAGGAATATTCAGGTTTTCTGTTGCTTCTTGACACACTTCTGGGAAACTTTGTATATCTAAACTTACCCCTATCATGTTAGTTTTTCAATTTGCTGACAGACTTCTGGTGTCTCATGAGCTGTTCGATCTTTGTGTTGTTTTCAGTTATGTTCTCCTTTTCATTGATGCTGGCTCTTAGTGCCTTTTATTTTTAATAGTTCAAATTAAAAACAATTCTAATTCCAGTTTAATTGAGCTGTAGTGTAATTTTGAAAAGAGATATAATTCGTAGACTCTTTCTTTTATTCTCTGTAACTGGCCAGAATTTCTCAACCAACCAGTCTTTTTGCTGTTGGATCATCCCTGGTGTGCCCCCTTTTTTTTCTATTTGATTTCTGTTCCTTTCTCTTCTGCATTTTTTCTTTCTTTGTAGCATCTTAGGTTGGGTGCCCAGCCTGTTGATTTATGCTGCTTTCACTAATGTGAACTTCCAAGGGATGGAAACTTCCGTGAAGACGTTATTTCGGTTGTACTGCAGTGACCCTCTTCTGTTCTGAGGATTGTGTCCCCTTGTGTCATGCACCTGCTGGCCTCTTTCCGTCCTGCATGTTTGCTTTCTCCAGAATGCTGTGTATGCCACAGTATGTTCCCTGCTGATCCTGGCTTCGTTCACTTAGGCTCCGAGACTCGCCCACGCTGCCGTGCGCACCCACAGTCCATGTGGTGACACTTGCTGGGTGATGTTCCATTGTGTCATTGCGGTCCCGGCCCGATCGGTTCCGTGTGCACAGATATGTGAGCTGTTCCCAGCTTCTGGCAATTATGAAGGAAGCTGCTGGAAACGTCATGTGCAGGTTTTTATGTGAAAGCAGGTCTTCCTTTCACATGCAGGATGCGCACGGTGTTCTAACAACGGCCAGGCTCTCTTCCCACCTGCACCTCGGCCTTCCTCGCAGTGCGTGCAGATGCCTGTGGCCCGGGGTCTGCCCACTGCGCTTGGCTGGGCTGATGTGTGTCGTAAATGGGGTTGTATTTCTCCTGGCTTATCTCAGGGTTTTACCAGACTTCCCCAATAACTAATGACATTGAGCCCCTTTTCGTATGTTCGCTTTCCATCTTTAATTCTCTGATGAGGTGCCTTCGAATATTTCATCCACTTAAACAACCGGGCTGTTTGTATGTTAATGTTTAGTTTTGTGATTTCCATATGTATCCTGGGTATGAGTCTTTTCTCAGACCTGTGATTTGCAAATTTGTTCTTTCAGGTATGAATTTATTTCTTTTCTTTTTTTTCTAAAGTGTCTTTTGCACAACAGACTATTTTAATTTCAATCACGTGAAGTTTATCATTTTTCTCTTGTATGGATTATGCTTTTAGGGTTGTTCTAAGAACTCCGCCTTCCCCAAGGCCATAAATACTTTGTCCTGTGATTCTGCAAAAGGTCTTACAGTTTCAGGGTGCCTGGGTGGCTCAGTCGGTTAAGTGTGTGACTTTGGTTCAGGTCATGATCTCATGGTTCATGAGTTCGAGCCCTGTGTCGGGCTCTGTGCTGACGGCTCAGAGCCTGGAGCCTGCTTCACATTCTGTGTCTCCCTCTCTCTCTGCCCCTCCCCCGCTCGCACTCTGTCTCTCTTTCTATCTTAAAAATAAACGAACATTAAAAAAAGTTTTATAGTTTTAAATTTTACATTTAACTCTCTCAACTATTTTTGACTATTTTTGATTGTCATTGAGGAAGTTGTCAGATTCGTCGAGGCTTGTGTTTTGCATTGTCAGTCACTTGCTTTTTTAATCTTAAAAAATATTTTCAGCACATCAGTGTATTTCAAAACACTTGCACAGTTATTTTACCCTGAACGCGTGTTTCCAGCACGGATGTAGTTACAGCATCTGGCTGCTCTTATTCTTGCAAAGAGAAGCTTCCCGAGTTCTTCATGGATTCTTTCATGTTTCAGGGAGCTTTGAGGGAGAACTATTTTCACTCAGTTTTTATTTGGTTTGATGCTTAACTGATTTTGTGCATTTATTAAATAACTTTTACTTTAGCATTGAACAGTCAACCTTTCCTTACTTACTTGGAGATGATATGCATAGTTAATTACTGCACTATGGGTTTAACAAAGTTTCTGAACATTTAAATGCCAATTTAAAAAGTGTCTAACTGTTTATAAACATTTAAGTTCATTCTCCGTTTTCCTAACTGAACTTACTAATGAACACAGACAAAAATACCACGGTGATTATAAAACTGTTAACCCTTATATTTTAAGTTACTGTAAAATGTCATGCTTTCAATTAAACATTTTAAGAAAATCCTTCTTCTTCTATATATTCTAGGTTCACTACTTACTATAATTTTGGAACTTACGCCCCTACAACCTTTACAATGTTCACACTCTTTCCTGGCCCCGGAGGAAGGCATCTTTTCTCCCGTGAGCCACCATGGCAGATACTGGGATACTGAATTTGGGTGTGTGGGGACCACTTCCGTTGATGAGAACCATTCAGGCACAAAACCATTGATGTCCAACCCAGTGAGTCCCTTCTACAAAATCAAGAGATTATCTTTTGTGTCAGTCGACGTGAATGCCTCTATTTTTCATGGTAGATTTTTGGAGATTTGGTTTTACTTCCAGGAAGAGAGTTGTTTGTTTGTTTTTTTTTTTTTTTTTTTTTTTAAAGGTTTGGAATTTTGTATCTCTTATGACCTACTGACCTGGTTAGTTAGTATTGCTAAAACTGTATGTTCGTTTAAAAACTTTGATTCTGAGTGGGACGACTGGAGGTTTCGTTAGGAGATGGGCTGGGTCTGTGCACTTAGCTCTTCCCTTAGGAGATTTGACTAATTTATCGTTTTGGAATAAACCTCCTTTTGTGACAGCTCGTCCCCATTTAATCATCAGAGCCTTTCTGGTGAATTATATGATCCCTGCTGGCTGATCCTTTCTGTTCTTTTGTGGCCCCTGCTTTGGCAGGGTCGGCTTGCCTTACACTGTTACTGGTTTTCTGCTGTCAAAGATAGAATCAAGACTAGTAGAAATTAGACAGTAGGAACAGACTAATGCTTACCAGAAGAAACACGGTATCGTCACACACCTAGTTGTTTCTTTGTGTCAATCAACAGGTGGGTATTTTGATGCATTCATACATTCACAGTGGTCTTTCAACTGTATTCTTAAAACACTATTAATTCTTCCTGCCTGGATTTCATTATCAAATCAGGCTTTTGTATAGACTTCCCTTTTTCTACTTACATCGTCATTATTATTTATTTTTAAAGGATATTTATTTATTTTTGAGAGAGACAGACAGTGTGAGTTGGGGAATGGCAGAAAGAGAGAAGGAGACACAGAATGGGAAGCAGGCTCCAGGCTCTGAGCTGTCAGCACAGGGCCCGACACGGGGCTCGAGCCCATGAGCCAGGAGATCATGACCTGGGCCAAAGTGGGACGTTCAGCCAACTAAGCCATCCAAGCACCCCTATGAATTTTTGATCTCCTGATGGCTCACTGAACACCCCCCCCCCCCCCGCCACCTCATGTTGGCTCTTTGTGATTTTAGCACAGTGCCCAACTGACCTTTGAGGTCACTCTTGCATTCTGGTAACAACAGTATGTTTCCCGTGTGTTCTGATGTTTTCTTGTCTCAGGAAGTGGGGACACTGTCAGTAGAGAATCCAATCTGAGCACCAGAGGGTACAGGTGGCTGCCGGATGCTCCCAGTTAAGAGTGAGTCGACAAGGGAGATTGGAAGCTTGGTCATGTCTTCACTGACCTGCCCTTTTCTGCACCTGACTTGTGTCTGCTGTGTGGTTTCGTCCGCTGCAAGCCCTCCGTCTATGTTTACCAGAACGGTGCCAGTGGTTTCTGACAGGAGCCCAAGAAAAATGCCAGGGAACTGGTGCGATGTGCAGCAGGAACGGGGGGGCAGTCACTCTTGTCTGTCACTCTTTAATTTTTTTTTTTTTTTAACGTTTACTTATTTTTGAGACAGAGAGAGACAGAGCATGAACAGGGGAGGGTCAGAGAGAGGGAGACACAGAATCTGAAACAGGCTCCAGGCTCCAAGCTGTCAGCACAGAGCCCGACGTGGGGCTCGAACTCATGGACCGTGAGATCATGACCCTAGCCGAAGCTGGCCGCTCAACTGACCGAACCACCCAGCCTCCCCTGTCTGTCACTCTTTAAAGTGGCTGCTATCTTCTGTCAGTGGGATATTGTCTCGATCAAACTGTCTTCTCCAGATGGGGTTGATTTCCTGAAAGGAGGTGATGAAGAATTTGGGTCAGCAGTTGTTTTAAACTTTTAACCTGTTGCTTGTAGAAGTAAAATGTTGCTCTTGCCATCGTGAAAGACTCATTCTACCATTAATTAATTTAATTTAATTTTTTAAGTTACATTGTTTTTACTGTTTCGGGGAAAGCTTAAGATAAATATGTAAGAATATTTTAGAATAGGGCAGCTAATATTTGAACATTGTGATATTTGCATATATACATATATGAGTGGGTGTGTGCACATATAGAAATATGTTTGTTGTTTTATAACCCAGGTAGATGTTGGCATTTTTATTATATGTAAGCAATGAGATTAGACTCCCAACGGAAACCAACATGTGCATTATTGGGCTTTATCTATTTTTTTAAAGGTTACTTTAGTGTTTCTTTTTGAGAGAGTGAGGGAGAGAGAGAGAGAGAGAGAAAGCCAGGGAGGAGCAGAGAGAGAGGGAGACACAGAATCCGAAGCAGCTCCAGGCTCTGAGCTGTCAGCACGGAGCTCGGTGTGGGGCTCGAACCCACAAACCATGAGATCACGCCCTGAGCCAGAGTCGGACGCTCAACCGACTGAGCCACCCAGGCGCCCCAGGCTTTATCTATTTTGAAAATGATCTTACAGCAGCATGAAATTTGAAATACTGTGACACTGACCACTGTTACCATAATACTGACATATTCCCACAGTGCTGTAGTGCTGTAGGGTGGTGTGGCTTAGCGATGAACAAAACCTGTCTTGGTGATGCTAAAGCGATCGTTAAACATCATTTTTGTTCTCTTTAAGGAGTTCAGAGGTAAGTGAACAAAACTTGGTAACAGTTTTTTTTCTCATGCAGTGTCATCTTTTACTATCTTTTCATCCTTGAAATAACCAAGGTTTATACCATTAGCACATTTCTTTGTGAAGAGAGAATTTACAGAGTCATGTTATTAAATTTTTGGGAGATAAGAGCAAATGGTAGGAGATACACTTTCCAGACTCCAGAAGCATTTCTTTATCAAAACAACATTTTTAAAAATATTGACTTCTTTGTATCTCTCTGCAGCAGATGTTTGCATTTGAGGGAAGCCTAATGAAAAAGCTTTTAAAGTCCCCCTATTGTGTTTGAGCCCAAAGGGCTTTTTTTTTTTTTTTTTTTTTTTTTTTTTTTTCTTCACAAAAAGGTTTATAAGTTTATGCCCCACTTGGTTCTCAGGACACATTTCTGGAACTTACTCTTATTATTAATTTTTTTTCCAACTTTCTCCTTGCCTTAAAATAAAAAAAAAAAAACCAATAGGGTGGAGATTGTCACAGGACAGTGGCTTTCCACTGTAGGCAAGTGTAAATGCATATATTAAAACTAATCTTGGTGACCCAGCCAAGGTTTTAATTTCAAAGCTGGAGGGAGTCAATCACTGACTCCTGTGCCCTTTCTTCCACTCCCTTAAGTGTTTAGTTGGGCTAGATGCATTTATTTATTGTATTTTGCAGCAGCCCAGGATATCTGGTGCCGGCTCAGTGACGAGAGAGTCTTCCTGCTTTGGTTAGGTTTCTGATTACTCTTTTTTTTTGAGTTTATTTATTTATTTTTGAAAGCGAGCGAGCCCAAGCAGGGAGGAGCAGAGAGAGAAGGAGAGAGAGAATCCCAAGCAGGCTCTGTGCTGACAGCATGATGTGGGGCTTGAACCCACAAACTGAGAGGTCATGACCTGAGCCAAAACCAAGAGTCGGATGCTTGACTGGTGGAGCCACGCCCCCACCCCTCCCCCTTTAAGTTCATGTATTTGCAGTTCATGATCACCCTTGGGAAGTGGAGTTGGCAGCCCTCCCGTGGTAAAGCTCGTCTTTCTGCACACGTCCTGCATCTTTGTATGTTCGCTTCCTCCAGGGCCTTCAGCAGGTTTGGAAATACTTCGAAAAGTTCTTTTCAGAGCACATATCGTAAGAGGTTTGTTTGTAACATACTGGCTGCCGTGTTTTTTTTGTTTACAGCGACACTCAGAGGAGCTGCTGGTCTTGCTAAATGTCCGTCAGTAAAAACCATCAAGACACTTGGTAGGATAGGCGGTAGTTTTCCAAAGGGATGTCCGTTCCTAATGTCGACGTAAATCTCAAAGGCCTTGGCTGCGTGGAGACTTCTAAGAAATGCTGTTTCGTTGGGTGAGCCGCTAGTGAGTGAGCGTGGCGGCCGATACTTTGGTAGCTTTAACATAGAAACTGTTTCTAGGAATCCGCGTCTGGAGCCTCCCCTTTTGTGGGTTTTGTGAGGTGGGCGTGTTACCGGAAACTTGCCCTGACGTCCTGTGTGTGTGTTGCATCTGTCTGTCATCCACATAATTCGGCTCTTTTTCTAAAACACAGAGTGAGGTGTGAGGGGTCGTTGAAGACCTTGCCACGTGTCACAGACGCCCTCTGAGGAGCACCCCGCAGTGCCCCCCACGGACACCACCTGTTTTGATCCCTGCATTTGCAGATGTGGAATCTGAGATTGCATAGCTGTCCGCCCGGGTCCGAGGCTGGTGCCCCTTTCTTCTTGCTGCCCCCACCTTTCCGTGCAGCTCCCGGGACCCTGGTGGATACCTACGATTTTGTGGTAACGTTCGTGAAAAACGTGAAGGAAGATGGGACACAAAGCTGCATGTTCATATCCTGTGAAACCTTTCCGGGAGCATGAAGACGTCATACTGTAATTGGAGCAGAGGTTCTTAACGGGGTGTGTGGACCCTCACGGGCTGGCAGGTAAGGGCTCGCGTGGCCCTGTAGGCTCGAATAGGAAGCCTGTTTCAGTTGCTTCTGATGGGCATTTACGTTTCCCAGAAGTATCAGTGTAGGCAACACACCCCAGCGTAGGTGACAGCACTGTGGCCTCTCACCAGTAGGGACAGGAGAGAGCTGCTCATATCAGGTCAGTGTTGTTGCCTTAGCGTGAGTGAGCGAGCTCATCCATGCTTTGAAGTTAGTGTCAGTGGATCACACACGTGATGTGGTAACAAGCCTCCTGCATTACTACCTCATGACTAAACGTATTTGATGGTTTCAGTATAACCGTTCTGTGTGTGTTGTGTCACATGCATTTACAAACACCGTTCTCAAGGTGTGTGGGTTCGCGCGACCAGTCAGCCCAGCACTCTGTGGCATGAACTCATACACCTGCTGAAATACTCAGACGTGCTCCCAGAAGGTTCACGGAGGTTTAGTTTTATTTATTTATTTATTTATTTATTTATTTATTTATTTATTTAAAAAAAATTTGTTTAACGTTTATTTATTTTTGAGACAGAGACAGAGCATGAATGGGGGAGGGTCAGAGAGAGAGGGAGACACAGAATCTGAAACAGGCTCCAGGCTCTGAGCTGTCAGCACAGAGCCCGATGCGGGGCTCGAACTCAGGGACCACGAGATCATGACCTGAGCCGAAGTCGGCCGCTTAACCGACTGAGCCACCCAGGCGCCCTATTTATTTATTTTTTAAATATAATTTATTGACAAATTGGTTTCCATACAACACCCAGTGCTCGTCCCCACAGGTGCCCTCCTCAGTGCCCATCACCCACTTTCCCCACTCTCCCCCCCCCCCCCCCCCCCCCCCCCCATCAACCCTGAGTGTGTTCTCTGGATTTAAGAGTCTCTGATGGTTTGCCTCCTTCCCTCTCTGTTTGTAACTATTTTCCCCCTTCCCCTCCCCCATGGTCTTCTGTTAAATTTCTTAGGATCCACATAAGAGTGAAAACATATGCTATCTGTCTTTCTCTGACTTATTTCCCTAAGCATAATACCCTCCAGTTCCATCCACTTTGCTGCAAATGGCATGATTTCATTCTTTCTCATTGCCAAGTAGTATTCCATTGTATATATAAACCACATCTTCTTTATCCATTCGTCAGTTGATGGACATTTAGGCTCTTTCCACAACTTGGCTATTGTTGAGAGTGCTGCTATAAACATTGGGGTACAAGTGCCCCTCTGCATCAGCACTCCTGGATCCCTTAGGGAAATGCCTAGCAGTGCTATTGCTGGGTCATAGGGTAGATCTATTTTTAATTTTTTGAGGAACCTCCACACTGTTTCCCGAAGAGGCTGCACCAGTTTGCATTCCCAGCAGCAGTGCAAGAGGGTTCCTGTTTTTCCACATCCTCGCCGGCATCTGTAGTCTCCTGATTTGTTCACTGTATCAGAGGTTTATTTACCGTCGGTGGCAGTGGACAGGAGGATGTGTGGATCTCCCCATTCACTGAACAAAGCTTGTGGAGCACACGCTGTTTGTCACACAGCACCAGATGCTGGGCTCTGCGGGGCCGCGGTTTGCGAGCGTCCAGCGCAGGCTGGGTGTCTGCTGGTGGTGGGTGGGCTGCTGAGCCTGTGTGCATGCCTGGAGGGGCTTTTCCTGCCGCCCCTCTGTTGCTAGCAAGGACACGGAGTCTTAGGAGGCTCCCCTGACTTTCTCCAGGCCACTCTGTCTGTGTGGGGAGCCGCGATTTAGGGCAGGTGGGCCTGGCTCCAAGCCTGAGCCCCTCACAACCACGCCGACTGCTGATGACGCCTGCACACGTACAACTTACTCCCTTCAGACCACGGTCATTTGCATGGGGTGGAGGTGGGACCTCTTAGCAGCAGGGACAGCGAGTCTATGCGCCTAAAGCCAATCTCGGCAGTTTACGGTTTTGGGGTTTGACTCGACTGATGGGGTGATAAAGCCGCCTTTCTCCCCCAGCCGGCTCTGTCCCACTGACCACACTCCTTTCTGTTCTGTGCACCTGCGTCTCCGAGTTTGAACAGAAGGCACTGTGGATGGTCCTGGGCTTTGTCACTTGCTTCCTTTGCCTCTGTCCTGCGTGTAATGAAGTCACCATGACCTCCCGTCAGAAACCTTGGATCGGGTTTTCTCACTCAGTCCTTAGCCCTCTTGCAAGAAGATAAGACTAATGGCAAATCCAATCAAACTGTCATGATACTTTCCCCTTTATCTGTTTATTGGCCGTAAATTGTAATGGATTATCAGCTTCATTCTACTTAAGATTCTGTGGGTCATTTTCATCTTTCTCCTGCCAGCTTAATTGATTGTCTGCCTACAATGAATAAGCAAATCAAAATCCGTCGGCTTCTTGGGCTTTGATATAAATTGCCAACAGAATTATGTTCCCAGCGAGCAGGGTTTGTGCTGATCATATTACCTGCTGTCACGTCAGCCTCTCTGACACTGCAGTAGTTTTGTAAAGGGTAAAATACCCTCCAGAGCCCTGTGGCTTCGTGGGCTTGCTGGTGAGCTTTTCCTTGGAAACCCGAGGGCCGCGAGTTTACCGTGAGCGAAACTGCCTCCTCACATGCACCTGCTGCTTTTTACCGAAGGCTTCCTTGCCCTGTGTGCTCTTTTCGTCCGCGAGTCTGCTGGTTGATTCAAGTATCTCCACGGCAAACACTGGTGAGCCTTGTCATGTGTCTGCTGTGTACGGACTTAGTGCTGGGCACCAGGTCGCCAGATGTAGATGGCATGTGGTTTAAGAATCCAGAGAGATGTCGTGGTGATGACACATTCACTGTTATGGGTAAGTCCTTGCTACAGAGAGGAAATTCAGTGCTCAGAGCTTTTGTGACAGCTTAGTGGGGGGCTGGAGTGGAACGCTTCAGCTGTGGGGGGGTTCCCCAAGAGCCCCCAGGTTCACTGATTCAGTGGGAGCACTCGGCATACGGTTGAACTCAACAGCTAAGATTGATTTCAGCAAGAGGCTGTACCGCCAGGACCTAAAACGCCTAGCGTGCTGTCTTGTGACACGGGGCTTCATCCCCTGTCCCTGAGACCAGCACTTGTGTGTGATGGCAGTGACAAGCCTGTTGTGGCCTCAGGGCTTTGCACTTTCTTTTTAAAAAAATTTTTTTTAACGTTTATTTATTTTTGAGACAGAGAGAGACAGAGCATGAATGGGGGAGGGTCAGAGAGAGGGAGACACAGAATCTGAAACAGGCTCCAGGCTCTGAGCTGTCAGCACAGAGCCCGACACGGGGCTCGAACTCACGGACCGTGAGATCATGACCTGAGCTGAAGTCGGCCGCCCAACCAACTGAGCCACCCAGGCACCCCTGCACTTTCTTATCACTCTGCCCCAGTGCCTTTCTCCGTGTGCTCCGGGTTGCTGGGGCTGCTGTGATGAAACACCTCGCAGCCAGTGGTGTAAACAACAGAAATGTAGTGTCTCCCAGTCCTGGGGGCCGGAAATCCAAGATCAAGGAGTCATCGGCGGTGGTTCCTCTAAGGACTGTGAGAGAGGGTCTCTCCTTTGCTTGTAGATAGCCATCTTCAGTGTCTCCTCACCTCTCGTTCCCTCTGCATGTCCGTCTCTGTTCAAATGTCCATTCCCTTTTTTAAGACTCCAGTCTTACTGGATTAGGGTTCATGCTCATCTCAACCTGACTATCTCTGTGAAGACCCTGTGTCCAAGTAACATCACATTCTGAAGTATCAGAGATCAGGACTTTAGTATACTTTGGTATGGGGGGGGCACATTACCCATAGAGCCATGTTATGAGCATTCTCTCTATAATGCCTCTGTTTTCCACTAACTTGAGTACTCTGCTAGCAAAGTGTGTATGTTTGGGGCAGAACTATATACCTAACACTTGACATGGGCTGAAATCTAGTATGAACTCCAGAAATGGTGGTTGAATGAATAAATGGGTGAAAAAGGAGTGACCAGACAGGTGTAAGGAGAACCAGGAAGTTGGCGTATTGAGGAAGCCGAGAGACAAGTTGAAGAAGACAGAGATGCATACTAATGCCTCCTGTGATAGACTTAGCAAGAGGAGGATAATGAAAAGTATCTGTGAAATTGGTACTGTAAAGGTCCTAGATAAGTTTCAGGTGCCTGAAAGGAAAGTCACGTTTGTTTTGATTGGGGATAGAAGTGGAATGGCAGAAGGAAGAACGTTAGTTACTAATTTTTGAGGCATATGTAACAAATTGAAGATTTATCTCAAGTATGGGAGACTGGTTCAGCATTTGAAAATCAATTAATGGAATCGATCACATTAGCACACCAAAGAAGAAAAGTCTTATCTTATGAGTAGTTGTGAAAAAAGCATTTGACAAAATCTAACATCTGATCAGTAAAAACTCTGAGCACACTGGGAATACAGAGTAGCTTCCTCACTAAAGAAAATCTACAAAAACCCCACAACTGATGTCATATGTAATAGTGATAAAGGAGAGTCTTTTCCTCCAAGATCAAGAACAAGGGAAGGATGCCCCCTCGCTGCACTCCTTTTCAACTTCATACTAGAATTCTTGGATAATGCAATAAGACAAGAAAAGGGAAAAAGAGGTATATAGATTGGGAAGGATAAAGTAAGATGGTTTTTGACACGGCATGATTGTTGATGTAGAAAATCACAAAGAATCAACAAAAAAAAAGACCCTCTTAGAACTGAGTGATTATATCAAGGTTGCAGGATACAAGGATAATAGAAAAAAAGTGAACTGCTTTCTTACATACCAGCAATGAACAATCAGAATTTGAAATTAAAAACAAAGTATTTAATTTAGCCCCAAATAATGGAATACATAGAAATATAGCAAAATATATGTAAGATCTATATAGAAATAACTACAAAACCCTTATGAAATAAATAAAAGAAGAACTAAATAAATGAGAGACGTTCCATCATGTCCGTGGGTAAGAAGACTCAACGTTGTTAAGATGGTATTTTTTGACAACTTAATCTGTAGATTCATTGCAACCTCAGTTAAAATACCAGCAAGTTACTTTGTGGATATCAACAACTGTTTCTGGCGTTTATATGGAAAGGCCCAAGACCTGGAATGGCCGGTGCAAGAATTAAGGAGAAGAACAAAGTTGCAGGGCTTACTCTGCCAGACTTCAAGACTTATTAAAAATACAGGTACGGTAATCAGGAGGGTGTGGTATTGGTGTGAGGACAGATGAATAGATCAGTAGAACAGGATGGAGAGCCCACAACCGACCTGGATAAATATATTCAGCTGCTTTTGACAAAGTAGCAAAAACACTACAATGGAGCAAAGATAGTGTTTTTAATGAGCTGTGCTGGACAGTTGGATGTCCACATGCAAAAACAATGAATTT
Organism: Panthera uncia; assembly: GCF_023721935.1. Classification (NCBI taxonomy): domain Eukaryota; kingdom Metazoa; phylum Chordata; class Mammalia; order Carnivora; family Felidae; genus Panthera; species Panthera uncia. The sequence continues at coordinate 199,639,648 of NC_064811.1, read as the reverse complement.
CGACACATACTTACATCCTTTACAAAAATTATCTCAAAATGGACCACAGACCTAAGTGTAAAATGCAAAACTAAAAAAAAAACACCTGGGAGATAACAGAAACTCCAGATGACTTTGGCTATGTTGATGATTTTTTTAGACATAACACCCCAGGCATGATCCATGAAAGAAGTCATTGATAGACTGGACTTCATTAAAATAAACTTCTGCTCTGTGAAAGGTAGTGTCAGGTGAATGAAAAGACAGTCCATAGACTGGGATATCATATTTGCCAAAGACACAGCTGATAAGAATTAGTATTTGAAATATACAAATAATTCTTAAAACTCAACAATAAATTTAAAAATGAGTATGAGCAAAAGATTTAACAGATACTATGTTAAAGGAGAAATACATGGGCAAAAATTGAACAAACATCTGTATATGGATGGTAGAAACACATAGGAAAATAAGTTCATCATATGTCTTTAGGGAAACACAAGTTAAAACGACGAGATGCTACCACACTCCAGTGAAAATGGCCAACATCCAGAGCACTGACCACACCGTGTGCTGGTGGAGACGTGGAGCACTGGGGACTCTCACTCACTGCTGGTGGGAACGCAAAATGGGGCCTCCACTTTGGAGACAGTTTATCAGTTTCTGAAAGAACTGAACATACTCTATCATCTGATTCGATAAACCTGCTCCTAAAGTATTTACCCAAAAGAGTTGAAAACCTGTGTTCTCACAAAAATTTGCACCCAGATTTTTATAGCAGTTTTATTGATAATTGCCCAAGCTGGGAAGCGACTGAGATGTCCCTCAGTAGGTGGATAGATAAAGAACCCTTGGTCCACCCAGCCAGTGGGTATTATTCAACACTAAAGGTCAAGGAGCCATCAAGCCATGGACAGACATGGGGGAAACTCACATGCATATGACTGAGTGAAAGTAGTCAGTCTGAAAACGCTGTATCCTGTATTTGCCTCTGGAAAAGGCAAAAGTACACAGACAGTAGAGATAAGTGGTTGCCAGTGTTGAGGGGAGGGAGGGATGAATAGGGGGAGCGCAGGTTTTTTAGGGGAGTGAAACTACTCTGTGTGATTTTGATAGTATCATACTCTCTATGATATTTTATGACACTGTATATCAAACTCTGTGTCATACTAGGTCATCATTTATCCAAACCCATAAGATGTACAACACCAGGAGTGACCCTGATGTAAACTAGGGACTTTAGTCAATAATAATGTATCTATATTGACTCAGCAGACATAACCAATGTTCCACAGCGATGCAAGATGTTAATGAAAGGGGAACTAGGGGCGCCTGGGTGGCGCAGTCGGTTAAGCGTCCGACTTCAGCCAGGTCACGATCTCGCGGTCCGTGAGTTCGAGCCCCGCGTCGGGCTCTGGGCTGATGGCTCGGAGCCTGGAGCCTGTTTCCGATTCTGTGTCTCCCTCTCTCTCTGCCCCCCCCCCGTTTCGCCCTTCTCTCTCTGTCCCAAAAAAAAAAAAAAAAAGTTGAAAAAAAAAAAAAAAAGGGAACTAGAAGAGGTTGAGGAAGGGTTATATGGGAACTCTGTGTTTTCTCCTCAGTTTTTTTTATGACCCTAAAACTACTCTAAAAATTATCTCTTAAAAAAATTGGTTACTAAAAAAGTAGAGCTGGTTAATGGCAGAACTTGAGGTTTGAGCAAAGGTGGCCTGACCTCAGGGCTCAGCACGCCTTCTGCAGCACGGGAGTCTGTTAGCCAGTGACCGCGTGTGTAAGCATTCTGCCCGTGAGTTACTTTCCTGGACGTGTGGCTCTTGCGATGAGGTCTTGGCATTGGGGCACGTGACCGCCCAGGTGACGAATTGCATTAATAACAAGACCACAGTGATGTTGAGATTTCAGACTTACTCTGTTTGCTCGGCCAGCCTGTGGTCCAGCGGGTCCTGGGAGCTCAGCAGCAGGACTGAGGGCTCATTCCTAGCTTCCAGTGGCGGTAGATGCCGGGGCAGAAAGGGCACGTGGCTCAGATGGAGTCAAGATGGTGGTGTCACACATGTAAACGCGGGGGGGGGGGGGGGGGGGGGGGGGGGGGGGGGGGGTTGAAAGGCGCTTCTCAGAGACTTCCCAATGTTGAGGTTTTGCCTTTTCATCTTTTTAGTGTTAATGGTGATAAAAATAGATTAAAGTTATCGTTAACCAAGATGATTTTGTTTCTGTTTTAGATTATTGTTTCCCAATTAAAGAAAGAAACCAGGAAGGGTAAATATTCCTTGATTTTTTTTTTCTTTGTTCTCTTTTTTGCCCTTTTGATGCAGATTCTATAATGACTTGCAGGAGTTTTCCACTGTTCCCGAAGTCGCCCTAACCACAGTTCGAGTGTGACCTTTGCTAGGTAAATTTTCGAAGCCTCTGCCTAGAAATTAGAATGGGGTTCTGGGACGACTTCCCAGGTTTTGCAGAAAAATCACTTTAATTACCAACAACTCATCGCTGCCGCGAACTCCACTGATACCGTCAAAGAGCAAATCTTCTTGACTGATTGGCTGTGACTTAAAAATAAAGAGAGTCCTATACTTCACAGACTTCTCCAAGATTCTCCATCTGTTTATCACCTTGGCTTTTCCATCCTGATGGGATAAATGCTGCTTGTCAAGGAACAAATAGCTTTGTGAGGCTTGTGCTGAACCTGGAAAAGATCTGTGTTTCTCAGGGAGCCACTGAAGCCTTTTGCCAAGCACTCACTCTGTGATCGAGTTAGGGTGAATGCGTGTTCTTCCTCCTTCACTCAATCCTTAACCCCTTACCCCGTGTCTAAGTCATTCTTCGCCCTCGTTTCTTCGCAAAAATGTAAACACAATGAATGTTCATTCACTCATTTGTTCATTCCACAAATATTTGTCTCACATATGTCCCAGGCGTGCTTCATGGAGACCCAGCAGGTAAAAATCCCTGTGTAAAGTCTAGCCGTTGAGACAAAAAATAAGTAAACAAACAATGAGATAATACTATACAAAACAGTACTTTCCAGGAAGAAAAACTAACACAGGAGAAGGAGTAAAGAGAGTGATGGGGGGGGGGGTATTATTGTAGATAAAAAGACCTCTTTCACTGAGCAGAAGTGACATTGAGCAGAGTCCTGGGTGAGAACCTGCACGTCTCTCATGGTGGATGAATATTCCAGACTGAGGGAGCCACAGGTGCAAAGGCCCTGAGGCGGCATCGCGTATGATGTGGCCGGACAACAGTTGGAGTAGAGCGAGTGGGGGGAGGGGGCAAGTGGCCCAGGGCTTTCCAGGCCACAGGAAAGACGCTGAGTCTTGTTTTCGTTTTGATGGGCAGCTGTTGGCTCGCTTTGGGCTCGCGGTCTGATTCACATTGGGCAGCATCACTCAGCTGCTTTCTGCAGAGCAGAGGTGGTAGTGGACTGAGCCCAGGGGCCGGACAGCGGCCTTGGCCAATCCAGAGGCGAGGTGATGGTTTACAGCAGGTGTGGCTGGAGGAGGCGTCTTGGCGGTAGAGCTCGCAGAATTGAATGATGGGTTAATGGGATGTGGGCGTGACGGAAAGAGGGAAGTCGTGGGTGACCCTGGGGTTTGTGGCCTGACAGCTGGGTAAACGGTGCGACTTGCCGATGGTCTTTGTTAGTTTGCTGTGTCACCTGCCGTTGTCTATCCCAGTGGTCCCTGGATCAGAATCTGGGTTCCAGGTGCACAGATCCCCCTTCCGTGACCGCTGTGCACAGCGTGTCTCTTCTGCGGGTGGTCACCGTTCTCCCCTTTGACCTGACAACAATCTCTCCTCTTTGTTCAAGTTCAACTGAAAGCTCGTCCTTGTAAGTGTGCCCCAGTTCTTCCCCAAGCTTCCGCCTCCCAGAGCACCCGGCGCACCTGGCTAAGGACACACCGGAGTTCCTGGAGGGCCAGGGCCCCGGGTGCCTCGCGGACAACAAAGGTCTAGCTGCTGACCAATGAGGGAGTCACTGGTGGAGAAAGTCTTCGTTAGCTGCCAAGTCCAAGTGTTGGTGTTTTGACATAGGGTTTTATCTGAATAAAATGCTTCTTTAAAGCATTCATCTACTTATGCACAGTTAATTCCTAAACAGCTAATATTGAGGTACTGTGTTCTTCATTTTATTATAAACTCTTTCAAATGCACGCCTATGAATAGAGAAAAATATAATGCTCACCGCTGTACCACTCATGTTTATTAAATATTAATGTCATGCCAAGTCTGTTTCATATTTTACTTTTTCTAAGAAAGCACTTAAGGATGTGATTCCTTAAGGATCCTTTTTACTTTCCTCAATCCCATCACTGCATTCGCATCCTGGAGCTGGTCTGTGTTGCGTCTCTGGTTTGTATGTTCCCAGGTCTTCAGTATTGTAGATGACATCTTTGTGCGTCCACAGATAATCTGCAGGTATTTGCAGGTGGAGGTCCATTTGTATGGCTGTGTTTAGCTTAAATGTTAAGCTGCTGCATGGCTCTTGCATTCTTGAAAATGACTCTGTTTATCTTTCTTCAGCTTGATTTAAGGCACTTAGGTTTTTTTCCAGGGTTTTCAGTATTGCAGAGCTGAGCTGCAATGAATAGCTCCCATTTCTGCTTAGACAGTGTCCCTTTTAGGCAGCGGTTCTCAAAGTGGGGTCCCAGGTCCAGCACCATCAGCATCACCTGAGAACTTGGTAGAAATACAAACTCTTGAGCCCTGCCCCAGACCTCCTGAATCAGAAACTTTGCCTTTGAGGCCCAGAAACCCGGGTTTTAACAAGCACCCCAAGTGAGTCTGATCTAAGCTAAAGTTTGAGAATCTGCTCTAGGGTATATCTTGAAGTAGAATTTGAGTTGTAGGGTAAGAGAATCTTCAACTTGACTTTAGTTTCAGTTTGATGTAAAATGTGGTATTCCCTCATCATTTCTGTTTGTTTCTAAATTCTTGATTACTAATGACATTGGACATATTTTTCTAAGGGTTATTGATTCTTCATATTTCCTTTCGTGTTAATTGCCTCTTCATATCCTTGGCTCATTTTTCTATTGGTGTATTTGTCTTTTTTTCCAATTAATTTATAGATGTTCTTTATGTATTTGAGATACTAATCCTTGTCATCTATGACTTCTTTTGTAACCTGTTTTATAGTGTCTATTGTCACCCGTTGTGTTAAAAACATTAATTTTAGTTAAAATTTAAAATCTACTTCTTTGTTTCACAGTTTTTATTTTTTATTTTTGCTTTAGAATGACTTCCACACCTTGATATAAAGGGTGCTAATTATTTTCTTCTAAAGATTTTTAAAGTTTGCGTTTCACCGTTACATGCTTAATTTACCCAGAATTAGGTTTTTGGGTATGGGATGACATAGTAATCTGATTTTATTTTTCAATATGGATAATCTGTTTTCCTGGGTAAATAAATTTCTCATCACTCTGAAATATATCACTGTTACATGGCAGTTTTTCATGGGGTATGTGTCTCTTCCAGGGCTTTCTATTTTGTTTCCTTGGTCGGTTTATTAAAACTTTTGGTAATGATTCATGTTCTTAATTATTACATCTTCAAAACAAAATACTTGGTATAGAGTAAATCTTCCCAATTTTCTTTCAGAAATTATTTTAATTATTCTAGGCCATTTATTTGTTTACATGAAAACTGCTTATTAAATTTTCCAAAACACGATTGATTCAAATCGTTTTGAATTTATGGATTAACTAATGGAGAAGTGGTAGCTTTACAATATTTAGTCTTCTATGTTACAAGCACAGTATATGTGTCCATATATTCAGGATTTTTTTTATGTTCTAAAGAATGTTATCTTTTCCATTTCAATTTTGGGTATCTCTGATTAGGTTACACTTACACTCAGAAAATCATCTTAGAGTTTTAGCGCCTAAAAGAGATTAAAAAAATATCTCTTGTCTTTTCTAGTTGGTTACTCCTCGTGTTATGTACTCTACCAGGTTTTTATTACTGATTTACTGCCCTAGCAATATTGGCAACTGTTGTAGTTTGGTAGTCGATTCTCTTGGATCTTCTATATGGCTCGTTACCTGCAAAATAAATTTTATCTCTTTGTCCTCATATTTTTGTATCAATTCTAGTCTGTTAATGTTTCTGCTGTACAGAAGGTTTGCTTTTTCACTTTCAGTTAGTACATAGATACTTGGGAGGAAGAAATTGGCCATCTGCTCTTTTGTTCTTACGTGGGCACGACTTACAGGTATAGTTACCTTGCTCTTCTGGAGGCAGCTTTTATGACCAAAGTAATCTTTGTGCTCAGAACTGAAAATGAAGGAAAACTTGGGGATGGGTACTTAATTCTGTTACTGTCACTCATGCTCTTATAATCACAGCGTGGACTTCACACTTGCAGTGGAATTTCTAAATACTCGTGTAAGAAGTTTGAAGCCTTAACTCCAAACCTGCTTTGGACATTTCTTTTAAGGAGCAAATATTTCCTGTATCTCTAGTTGCAGCAATCCTCATTGCTACACAATAGGTATTGTTGAATGAAAGAATGATAAGTAAGTTCAAAGATAGCTGGTCACCTTTTATTATAAATAGGAATTTTGCAAACCTGGCACCATTTCATGTGAAGCTAAGTATACAATTCCAAACAAGCTGGGGAATTATTCGGAAAATTACGAGAAATGTATTTGACAGTCTTAACCATAGCAACCATTCGTTAAAAATATTGACCTAGCAAGCCTGATAAGTGTTCCGTGCTGGCTCAGGACGGAGTGGCATCGGGTCTGCAGCTGTGTCACTGGAACAGGAGGGTATGTCTACCCTCCAAGTGGAGACGTGTTTGCTGCTGGATGCTTTGCTGTTTTGCTGGGAGATTATTCTCTGCTGATAATTCACATGCCATTTTATTCCTCAGATAATACTGTTTGGCTCAGTGTAAATAAATGCAAATTGTCTTCTTTCAAATCATTAGGAAATTATTTCAAAAGGCAGTTATGTATAAATTCTCATCCCACCAACTGTTTAAATTAGCAGACTTTTGAAAGAAATTCCAGCCTCCTGCATCAATGTTTTCAACACAGTTTTCTATAATTCTTCTGAAATATATGTAGAAACAATAATTTCACAGCTTTCTGAACCTATCATGATTGTGGATCCAGATATAATCGAATTTGAAATAAATGAGAACCTGTCCTTTGAGTACTGCCTGAACCGTGGGGATGTGTGATACATGGGTGCTGAGAGGCGGACGTGCTGAGACATTGACTAGCTCGTCTCTGTCTATAATCAGAGCAAATGGCTGAGGACAGAGGTCTATGCTGTGGGCAGCAGAAGACTCTACACCCAGGGTGCACCCAAGCCTGGGCCATCGCCTCTGGTAGTATTCTGGGCAGGAAGCGCTGCCTCCTATGGCTGCTGGCCCTTCTCTTGGGCATCTGGAGGGAACACTGGACATCAGGAGTGTTGGACTCCAATTTTTAGTTCTGGAAGTAGCTGTGTTGCCCTGGGAATTCACACGATTCTGCCTTTCCCTCAGTTTCTTCATCTGTAAGTAAGTGATTTAGAATGGATCAGTCCAGGGTTGCTTCTGAATCCACATTGAATTTGAAGCCTCAGTTTTTTCATGTTTCCAGGAGTCTGGTGTTGGCGCGCTCACCGATACAAGACTGTGAGTGGTCACTTGACGTTGTATTTTACTTGTTATCATATATAACTGATAAAATTGGGGCAATTAATCCGCGTACTTTCCATTGTCGTCCGAGAGTCCGAGCCAGTGTGTGTCCCGTCGCATGTTTAGATATGAACAAGGCAACCGTTCAGGTGTGCTGGGTGTGGTTGTTTATCAGTTGCTTATTTACGTGCTGTGATACTTGAGCGGCAGCTCCTGTGGGGCTTCTTTGGCGTGGTTCCCCTTGCTCCCAGAACAGTGAAGTGACAGTGTAGTTCACTGGTCAGGTGGGTGTTGGGATTTGGAGTGAAGGTAGGAGTGGTCCCACTCTGCCTCCCTCGGTGGTGACTGGGGCCACCCAGGGATGTAGTGATGCCAGTGTCATCACTTTCTCTCTGGCTTGGGTGCTCTGGTTCTAAACCAGTCCCCGTGTCACTGACTGCTTGATTGGTCTGAACAACAAATAATGGTTAAATCCCCAGTGTTTAAGATTTGATGCCCTTCGGCTCTCTATGAGGAGTAATTTCTTAACCCTCTTTTCAGTGTAGATGATCCCGTACCATGGTATGTTCTAGCGTTCAGCCAGTGTCCATATGTCTTGGAAATAATGCCTCAGGGTTCTGGCTAGAAAAACAGATGAGGGTTGATGTAGTGGTTGCAGGAGAAACCCTGATCATTTGTTAGGATGCTTTGATACACAATTCTAACTTACTTTTGATTAAATTAATGTCTTTCTACCCACTGGGAGTTCAGGACGATAAAGTGTTGCATTCAGCGATGGTAGTCAAACAATATTCTTTTCAGTAAATATTTTATGGTCATAAAATGGTGAGTGTTATCTGTGTTTTGGGAGCTCATGGCACTTAGTGACAAATGGCCAAGGCCTGCACTAACACTGATAGTTTATTTCTAAAAAAGGATCATTTAAAATAAAATACCTCGGAGATGTTGTGGTTTGCTTCCAAACCACTGCAGTGAAGCAAATATCACAATAAAGTGAGTGGAATGAATTTTTGGTTTCCCATTAAAAAAAGCTATGTTTGCACTATACTGTAGCCTATTAAGTGTGCATTAGCATTATATCTCAAAAATATACATACCTTAGTTAAATAATACTTTATTGCCCCAAAATGCTAATCGTTATCTGAGCTTTCAGTGAGTTGTAATCTTCTTGCTGGTGGAGGGTCTGCCTCGATGCTGATGGACCAGGACGGGGGTTGCCGAAGGCTGGGTGGCCGCGACAGTTTCTTAAAATAAGACGACGAGGAAGTTTGCTACATTGGTCGGCTCTTCCTTCCGTGAACGATGTCTCCACAGCACGTGGGGCAGTTTGACAGCACTTTGCCCGCAGTGGGACTTCTTCCGGCTTTGGAGCCACCGTCTCAAACCCTGCCGCGGCTTTCTCAACTCGGTTTACGTCGTGTTCTCAGTCCTTTGTTGTCATCTCAGTGACCATCACAGCATCTGCACCAGGACTAGGTTCCATCTCAGGAAACCCCTTTCTTTGCTTGTCCACATGAAGCGTCTCCTCACCTGTTCAGGTTTGATCGTGAGACGCGGCCCCTCGTCCACTTGTGACTCTCGTTCTCTGGCTCCTTCCACCACGTCTGCCTCTACTTCCCCATGAAGTCTTGACTCCCTCAGCGTCACCCATGAGGGTTGGAGTCCACTTGTTCCAGACTCCTATTTATGCTGATATTTTGGCCTCTTCCCATGAGTCACGGATGTTCTTAATGGCATCTAGAGTGGTGAGTCCGATCTGGAAGGTCTTCAGGTTACTTTGCCCAGATCCATGAGAGGAATCACCATCTGTGGCAGCTGGAGGCTCATGACATGAATTTCTTAAATTGTAGGTCTTAAAAGTTGAAATTGCTCTTTGATCCATGAGCTGTAGGATGGATGCCGTGTTAGCAGGCATGAAAACTACAGTAATCTTATTGTCCATTTCCATCAGAGCTCTTGGGTGACCAGATGCATTGTCAATGAGCAGTGATATTTTGAAAAGGATTTTTTTTCTGAGCAGTAGGTCTCAACAGTGGGGTTAAATACTCAGCAAACCACGTTGTAAAGAGATGCGCTATCATCCAGCCTTTGTTGTCTGTTGATGGAGCTCAGCCAGGGTCGATTTAGTATAATTCTTAAGAGCCCCAGGATTTTCAGGATGGTACATGGGTGTTGGCTTCAACTTAGTCACCAGCCGCATTAGCTCCTAACAAGAGACTCAGTCTGTCCTTTGCAGCTTTGAAACCAGCCGCTGACTTCTCTCTGGCTATGAAAGTCCTGGATGGCATCTTCTTCCAACAGAAGGCTTCCAGTAGATTTTCCAACTTAAAAGCTGTTGGTCGGTGCAGCCACCAGCATGAATTGTCTCAGCCAGATCCTCTGGATAACTGGCTGCAGCTTCTGTATCAACACTCGCTGCCTCACCTTGCAGTTTTACGTTATGGAGGCGACTTCTTTCCTTACTCCCACCAACCATCCTCTGCTCGCATCAGATGTTTTTCTGAAGTTTCTTCACCTCCCTCATCCTTCAGAGTATTAATTGAAGAGAGTCAGGGCCTTGCTCTGGATGAGGCTTTGGCTTCAGGGAATGGTGACCTTCTATACAGACCACACAAACCTCCATATCTACAATAGGTCTGTTTCAGTTCACTTTCTTTTTTTTAATGTGTATTTATTTTTGAGATAGAGACAGAGCACGAGCAGAGGAGGGGCAGAGAGAGAGAGACACACACACAAAATCCTAAGCAGGTTCCAGACTCTGAGCCGTCAGCACAGATCCTGACACGGGGCCGGATCCCATGAACCGTGAGATCGTGACCTGAGCCGAAGTCGGACGCTTAACCGACTGAGCCACCCAGGCTCCCCTCACTTCACATTCTTATCACCCATGTGTTCACTGGAGTTGCACTTTTAATTTCCTTCAAGGACTCTTCCTTTTCATTCACAGCTTGGCTGACTTTTTGGCACAAGACACCTAGCTTTCAGCCTGTCTCTGCTTTCAGCGTGCCTTTCTCACGAAGCTCATTCATTTCTAGCTCTTGATTTAACGTGACAGACCTTGAACACTTAGGAGGCCGGTGTAGGGTAATTCATTGGCCTGATATCAATATTGTTGTGTCTGGGGGTATAGGGAGGCCTGAGGGTGGAGAAATCAGAACGCACATAACATGTATTGATTAAATTGATCGTCATATGGACGCTGTTTGTGGTGCCCAAACCGATTACAGTAGAACAGATCGCTGACCACAGATCACCATAACAAATGTGACCGTAAAGAAAAAGTTTGAAATATTGCACCTGCTACCGAAATGTGACACAGGGACATGAAGTGAGCAAATACTGTTGGAAAGGTGGCACTGACACACTTGCTCAACACAGAGTTGCCACGAACCTCCCATTTGCTGAAAAAGCAACATCTGGGAAGTGCAGTCCAGCAATAAAGTGAAGGCCTATGGAAAGCACTTTAAAATAAAAATTTATATTAGGCAGTGTTCTTGTCATTTAGGATGATACAACCAATTCAACAGCCCTATCTTTTGACACCTCTTTCCTTTTTTGAAATTTTAAGTTGTATGTATTCCCAGACATAGGAAAATTGGAAAGTAGATTTAGAAATCTCAAATATAAACTTGTTGAAAAGCTGAATCTCTTCTAGATACAGTTGCCTGGCATCCATTCTCCAATCTGGAAATGGCAGTTTTCAGTATTCCTGCAACAGGGGAGGCCCCGATCCCTCTGCGCTCTCACTCTGCTGACCTCTGGGCAGCCAGCGGAACCCCTTGAAGGCACGGCGGCGTGAGTTTTCGCCCTCAGTTCGTGTGCTGTCTGCAGTCGCTTTGCTGCAGCTCGATTGCTGTATGGAAATTTCCCTCCGCGGATCTTCCGGCTGTCCCTGTTGGAGTCCGGATAATACAGAAGGCCACTGGGGAGTTATTACTGCTTCCAAATGCTGAGCTCATGCTCCCAGCCTAATGCTTTTATATTAGCTTCCGGCCGTTAAGATTGATTTTAAGATTGTACTTTAAAGTTAGACTTTCTGGGACTCGTCTCGATTTGCACCATCAGTTCTGTATCCAGACTTCCTTGTAAGCTTCACACTTTTCTGTATTGATCTGATTGTGTCATGTGCCTCGGGCCGGGTTCAGTGTGGACACCACCACGTGAGCACTCCAGTCCCTGATGCCCCGCCTGACTCTCCATCTGTGACTGTGTGCATTCGCTCACCGGTATACATTTGTATGTGGTATTTAGTCGTGGGAAGGGAGGAAGTCCTGGTTAAATAGGGCTTTATAATCATGGGAACAGCTTGCTTGCCTTAACAACGCTCTGCTCTTTCTACAAAGCTTGCTGCCAGTGCCCCTCCATGGGTCTCTAGGCCTTTGTCCCGGTGGGAGGGGCTTCCACTGGTATTTCCTGAACTCAGCTGGTCTCTGCGGCTCCCGGGTCTGTGTGTGTTCTCTCGGGGAGCGGTGGGGTCTGTGTGTACACAGTTGAATTTGATCCCTAAGACAAGAGCAGCTTTAAAATTTCTGGCCTTCCCTGTTGAGTCTCCATTGACGATAGGTTGAGGAAGCGCTTAGGAGGGTAGAATCTTCTAGTCCACGTATTCTCGCGGTTTCTTCTTAATTTTTATATAGAATAAAAAATATGATCTTAAGACCGTATTTTGGGGCCTAGAGTGTTTACTTAATTGCAGAACTCGCCCAGTCTGCAGCAGGGTTGGCGTTCCTGGCAGAGGGAGGGTGGTCGGTTATTCTTTTCCTCCCTTTATCCTTGTTCCCAATTGGACATGAGTGTCTGATGAGGCTTCTCCTGTGCTGTCCAGAGTCGTTCAGTGTGGCTCCAGGGTCTCACCTGTGATGCTCGTTCTGCCTGCTGCTACTGCTGCTCACGACGTTTGCACCGGTGCCACACACACCCAGGAGGTGCCTGGAGCGCCGGCTGTGTGTGCGCTCCGGGTGGGGGGCACAGCAGTAGGGGCACAAGGCCTGGGAAGGGTCCTGCAGAAGTTCCAGGACAGCGCATCCGTCCGTCCGTCTTGTCTGCCGGTTTAGTGCTTGCGTTTTTCGTTCCCAACCACATAAGGTGGTTGCCCAACCCTCGTCTTCTGACAAACCCGCTTCTCTGAGACCTGCTCCGTCAACTCCCACGGGGCTTGTCTGCACCAGACCACAGCGCTGATAGTGGGTCTTCTTCGTGCCCAAGAAAATGGAGTTTTACTAACACAGCCTGTCCAAACAGGTGCGTTTAGCTGTGACTTGTTCATAGAGAGCCTGGCGTAGCTCCTGGTGATCGCGACCATGGATTCTAAGTATGTTTCCCAGGCGTTGTTAAGTATGAACATTGAATTAATAAATCCCGTTCATTTCTAGGATGTGCCCTTTCCTCCTATGAATTAATCTAGACTTTGCTATTCTTTGTGTTCCGGATCGTAACCTTATCCCGTGTGAGTGTTTGGAAGAACTCGCTCAGGGACGATTTTCCCCTCTTGCTCCAGGGCGCTAAGGGGACCACCCTGGCTCTGAAGGCCAAGCACGTCTGTCTTCATAGTTTTCATGGTCTCAGTGACCTGGTGCTGTGATTGCTTGTTTATGGTTTGTTTTGGTTCCTTGTGCAGCATGAAGGCCGTTCTCCTTATAGGTCAGACCGATGTGAAGTAAGAGTGAAGAAATTCTGATGTTCTGTCCTGTGTTCACCTATGGATTGTTAACTCTGTGACTCCAATTTATATGCTGTTTACCTGCCGTCATCATTGATAAAGGCACAGTTGGCTTCTGGGTTCAAAGGCAGAATTGGAAATTAAATTTTATCTTCGTCTACCGGGACTGGGCTTGTGTTCCACGGGAAAGAAACACTGTGTTTTCTTTGTGTGTTTCCCATCTACAAAGCATCTTTTTTTTTTTCATAGTTTGTTGTTGTTGTTGGAATGTGTGGAATTTACGTATGTTTAATTATCAAAACTTCATGCACCTGCTAGTTTTCATCAGCAAACGTTAGCTTCTAAGCTCTGATTTTCCTGTTTGGTGGGAAGGAGAAGGAGCAGTTGCAGGGGCAAGGTCTGAGGTCCCACACAAGCTCTAACAGGTGCTGAGTCTCGTGGAAGTGTTACTTCATTTTGACATCCAAACTATGGGACAGCAGAAGCACAGTGTGATCACAGTTACGTCACATGGATTGTTCTGTTTCATATTCACACTGGACCCGGTGACCGTAATCTTCAGTGATGTACATGTATCTGCAGAGTTTTAGATTTGGGCTTTAATGAGTATGAATAAATCACACTGATGCTGGCTGTACTTTAGTGTTGTTCATGTGAGATTCTGTTTTGCCCTGTCATCTGTGCTTTATGTCGGGGCGGCTGCCTCAGATTTTCCACCACGTATCTCTGTTCACACTCGTTTCTCATGGTGTGTGTGTGGCGGGGGGGATGAAGCTTTGGGTAATGCTGCTTTGAGTCAAATTCTAGAATGTGAGCCCAGCATTTTTTAAGTAAATGGTACGTTTTGTGTCCACTCATATTTATTATGAACATATTTACTCTCTTGTGACACTTGTATTAATTTTATACTCACTTAAAAAAACTTAGCACCTGGCAAGATAGTTTTAAGTTTTCAAGTTTGTTTTTAAAATTTCTTATCACTTACATCGGTCAGACATCCATTGCTTCAAATGCAAATGTGTATGAATTATTTAAAGGGGTCAGTTTTCAAGATGGTTATGTGATTTATTTCCAGCTAATTTAAAAAAAATTTTATATTTTTTTCTTTATATTTGGGGATAAGAATACCATGGGAAAGGCATATAAGAAAAAGAAAATGGTTCTTGTTTATCCCGAAGGCCGTTATTTTTGTCTGTGTGAGGCGTCGTCACATGTGTGATTGCATATCCACGGGACTTCCCCATTAGGTGTAGGTGTTTTGTCTTGTAGTTGCCCTCCTTAGTGGGGGTGCTCACGGGTTCATGTGTTGCGCCCTTGTACTTGGAAGACTGCATATTCCTGTTGTAATGTTTGATTCAGGAAGTCTAGTAACTGTGAATCCATAAGACACTTACCTACAGAAAAACAAACCATCTGACTCATTTTCTGAAACCCTTACGAAGCACGGCCACGTGAAACAGGTACGTGGTTTCATGGCTCTGGAACCCCCACGGCGCTCCCACTTATCTGGAGATCAAAGCTGCTGGAGAGAATCAAGATTGGTCCCCATGGTGGATAATCTGAAAAATGTGCTGTAGTTTCTGAAGGTGATTATAAAGAAGGGCTCTAGAAATACGATAACAACTGTCAGCCTGTTCCCCGAGGACACGAGCTCCGAGGGAAGCACGTGTAGGTTTCCGTATGTCTGATACACGTTCAGCCTACGATCTTCAATCGTATGCCTCGTGAACACCTTGTCCCCCTTCTGGGTGGGAGACATGTCGGTCTAACGCCATCCCAAGTCTGGAAGCCCTGAGGAGTAAATAACTGGGGACTAGACCAGTCAGTCTGGAAATGGTGTTCAAGGGGGTTTTCACATAGTTTCTGCCACTATGCCTCCTGGTACTTTGGGTCCCCGTGATCACGGTGGCACAGAAGAATCTGAAGGAATTTCCCCCTTAGGAAAGTTTTGATTACCATTTGGTCTGAATTTGATAAGCAGGAGAAGGTGCCTGGCCCCTCTGCAGACGTCCCCGTCGGCCGGCTGAGTACGGGGTGAACACCGGTCCCTGGCGGTGCGCCTGCCCTCCGGGTCCCACTGCCGGTGGCATCTTCTCTGCCTTGAGGGCCCTCCTGTGCCTCCTCTTGCCTGATGTACGTGTGCAGCTTTGCATAATCCTGGATCAGCTTATTATTTTCCCTCTGGTTTGCAATGAGCCCCCCAACGAGCTCCTGTGAGCTTGGGAGTTACTGTCTGAACCTTTCTTTTATTGTTGATGGAGAGCGGCCACAGCACCCAACTGGATTGTGGTGCACCCACCCCCTCCCAGCGCACCCCCCTGCTTTCTCACGGTGAAGTGGTGCCCTCCCTACCCCGTCCCTGCCCCCCAGCTCATTTGTTCAGGGCCCTCTTTCTCTCACTGAGGCCAACGCTGCACATCTCCTTCTTTAGAGAAACAAAATGCCCTTTCTGTCTGTGCTCTGAGAGCTTGAAAGTCAGTGATTAAAATAGACGCTTCCTGATTTTGCTCTGGAAAGGGATAGCCAGTCACCGTTAATCACTAGGAGGAAAAGCATGTCTCCAGCACCAGCTTTTTAATTATGCCAAGACCTCCGTGTCTCTTCCCAGGCTGGTGGCGGGATAAAGTTGGACTTAATAAACATAATAAGAAAACGAAAAGGCTCCTTTGTCTTTGAAATGAATATGCACATGTCCTTTTCAGTCCTGCTGGAACATGAAGGGACCAAGGTCTGGGCGGCGAATCCGCAGTGGTGGTGTGGACGGCCATTCAGGAGTCTGGGTCACCCTGCCTGGACGCAGGCCTCTGCTCGCCGAGTGGCCCCCAGTGGCGCCTAGTGGGCCCAAGGTGTCCCCACAGCAGGGCCGCCCCGGGGAAGGGGCTGATGACAGAGTGCAGGGCGGGGTGGCACCCGGTGGGCCAGAGGTGTCCCCACAGCAGGGCCGCTCCGGGGAAGGGGCTGATGACAGAGTGTGGGGTGGGTGGCGGCTTCCTCAGCGGAGCAGAGGGTTTGGGCACCAGCGAGGAAGACACTGTTACCATTTTACAAAACAGATTTGACGTGGAAAGTGAAATTCTGGGCCTGGTTTCGGGTCTTCACTCTAGGCGTGATGAAAACATTCTCTGGCTTTGGGAGGACACGACCCTGGTTTTCCTGGTTCCGTGGCTGTTTCTTTGTTAGTTTCCCCCCAAATGCACGTCTTTCAGAGTTTATAACCGTGTTTCTCTTCCGCTTATAACCGAGTTTCTCACGCGTGGGCAGGCTCCCGGAGCTGCCCTGCACCTTTACCACCGCGCTCTTCCTCTGACCCTCTGTCCCTCTACCCTGAAAACGTGTCCACCCTGGCTCCGTGACAGCAGACGCAAGCCCTGGGAGACTCTCGTTGTGTCCCTGCTCTCCCCTCCTGCACCCTCTGCCCAGCCCGTCCAGGGGTCCTGTCTTCATGCCTTGTTCTTCTGCTTTGCCGTGGTCATTGCCCCAGTGTGGGCCCATATCTGGCATTTTGGCCGACTGCTTCTTGGTGGAAGATTTCTAGAACCGCCCTCAGCTTTCTGGCACCCCCGCCTGCCTCTGGTGGGGTCTCTGTCTATGGCCTTGCCTCTGTGCCTTTAGTACTCATCGCAAGGACCGGGAAGGAGAGGGCCCCGGGTGTGGGCCGGGCCGGGGGCTGCAGGTCAGTGCCCTGTGGCCAGGCCAGCCTGCTACCTGGAGGGCCCAGTAGGTCCCTGGACCCACCTGGGCTGCTTCCCCAACTGGGCAGAGACATCACCAGAGCCCCTCATCTTTCCTTACGTCCTTCAGAGTAAACAGAAGCGGCCAAACATCCCCACTTATTTTCTCCGGGATGGTCTGTGGCAGAGAATATGGAGTCACCTCATGCGCCTTCTTCAACCGAGTCTGGATTTTAAGTGTCTGGGATAACTTCTCCGCCCTGTGCCCTGGGTTATCAGTATGCCTTCCCCACGGAAACAGGATTCCTCAGGTCTCCACCTCTACTCAGGCCACAGGCCAGCAGCAGGACCCACCGTGGTTTTCTTCCAGTGGCTCCCCACTTGTCTCACGCCTAAACTAACCAATTAATCTGTCTTTTGTGCACTTTTCAGTCAAGCTTTACACAGATCCGTTAGCATGCACCGAATTTCCATGCTTACTTTGGTTTATTCCTGGATCTTTCTTTTCTTCCATCACTGTGGCAACAGCTTGCTGTTACAGGACTGTTTTGTAACCTCTGATGGCGTGATCCCCTCTTCTTGACACATTTGTCCGTCCAGATCAACCTTAAAATCGTGTTTCCAGTTTCCAAAGAGCATTTATGTTTGGGATTTTGACCAGGCTTACGTTGGATTTGCAGACAAAGTTGGTAAGAATTGGTGCTTCCTGGGTGTTGATCTGCCCTGTGGCAGACGTGTGCACGTCTCCATCCCCTTGAACGTGTGTGTGGTGATCTGTTAGCACTACTGGGTCCACAGTCTTCCCGCCCTCCCTGTTCCCTGCCTCCACGGTGGGACCCACGATGGGACGTGGATGTTCTTTCCCACTGCCGGGCCCTGCTGTCTCCTTGGTTTTCTCCACTTTTTGCTTCAGCCATTTTGACGCGTGTGGATTCATGACAGATGTTGACTCTGACTGTTTACCCGTGATGAAATCTCCTTCCTGTTTTTGACAGTTTCGCCCCAGACTCAACACTGTTCTGCGTTAACATCTCAACTCTTGTTGTCTGTTTATTTTGGAGACCTGAGAGTCAGATTTCATTTTTTGACACAATCTGAGTCTTTCTAGGTGATTTTATCCTATTTAATGTAGCATGTGTTTTGTGCTATTCTTGTTTATTTTTATTTAATTGCTTTTATTGTTTAAAAACTCAAAAATATTTTATATACTTTGTGTGTTTTATGTGCTTTCTTCTCGTTCTTCCTCAGAAATTTAAAGGGATTTATTCTATTGCTTTTAAATTATATTTTAAATGATATGTTGACATCCATGTTTCTTGATTATTCAGTTTCAAAACCATTACTGTTAGGAAAGACGCAGAAACAACATTATACTCACACGTGTAACCACGACTAAACTGTCTTTCTACCCAAGGAGTGTTTCCTCTCATTAAAATAAAAACAGTTTTATTGAGATGTAATTCACACGGCACACAATTCACTCACTAAGTTTATGACCTAGTGACTTTTACTGTATGTAGCCATCATCATGGCCAATTTTAGAATATCCTGTCACCTCTGCCATCACCCCCAAGCTCCTACCTCTGCCTCTGCTTGAGGCGCCCCTTCACCCACCTGGGTCCCGGGCATTTCCTGTGGGTGGGGTCTTAAGACATGTGGTCCTTGGTGACTGGATTTTGTCACTTTGGAAAAATGTATCCAAGGTTGAATTCGTCAAGTAGCATGTATCAGAATACCATTCCTTTTAAAAATTCCTATTTCTTTTAATTTTAAAAAACTTAAAAAATATTCTTATTGTGGCAAAATATGTATAGCATACAATCTGCCATTGTAACTGGTTTTTGTTCCAGCCTTAAAGATTTGGAATTTGGCCATTTTAACCGTTCCTAAGTGTGCAGCTCAGCGGCATGAAGTACATTCACCTTATCGTGCAGCCGTCCCCTCTGTCCCTTTGTAGACGTGTTTTGTCCTCTGTTCATGCCACACCAAAGTCAGGAAGTTTCACCGCTGCCTTTCCTTCTAAGGGCTGTGCAGGCTTAGTTCTCACACGTGGGTCTCTCCTCCATATTGAGGTGGTCTTTGTGTCTGGCCTGAGATCAGAGAGTCCATCTTCATGCACCGGCGTGTGGCCCTCTGGTCGTTGCAGTGTGTGTGTTGAGAAGTCTCCTTTCCGCGTTCGATGGTCTTGGCATTCTCGTTGGAAATCAGTTGGCCATAAAGTATATGAGTTTGCGTCTGGATTCTCAGTTCTGTTACACTGACGTGTCCTTGTGTAGGTACCACAGTCTTGGTTACTGCTGCTTTGTCATAAGTTTAGAAGTCCAGACGTGAGTCCTCTACTCTGTTGTTCTTTTTCAGGATTGTTTTGACTATTTTGGGTCCCTTGCAATTCCGTGTGAATTTTGGAACCACCTTGCTGATTCTACAAAGAAGTTAGGTAGGGTTCTGAGGGGCATTGCATTCAATCTGTGGATTAGTTTCAGGAGCATTGCCACCTTAACATTTGATGTCTTCTGCCTCATGAACGTGGAATGTCTTCTCATTTTTTAGGTCTTTAACTTCTTTCAACAATGTTTTGTAGTTTTCAGAGTGTAGGTTTTTCACTGTGTTTGTTAAATTTATTCCAAAGTATATTATTGTATATGATACAGTTGTGATTGGAATTGTTTCCTTGGTTTTATTTATAGATTGCTCATCTCAGGTATATAGAATTACCATTGATTTTTTAATATTGATTTTGTATCCTTTGACTTTGCTGGACTAATTTATTCTAATTGTTTTCGGTGGATTTCTTAGACTAGTTTATATACAGGATCACATGTTAGGAGGTGGAGGAGGGACAGTAAAGTACCTGCCAAACTGAGAAGGCACTTTGAGCCTGGAAACTGAAGCAGGCCATTCGGTATATTTGACACAGTATACTTGGTGTCACTACGGTTGGGGGGTGGGCAGGATGGAGGGCAATCCATGGCAGCTGCACAGATATTCTCCATAAAATCCCAGCCTTGGTCCACAGATTTTATAGGAGAAAAGGACACACAGAAGTGCACTGCAGTGAGATCAAAGGGGTTCAGATGCACCATATGTCAAGAGTTGGCACTAATTTGTAAGGTTCCGGCAGAAATCAGCAGAGAAGCCTTCGGAGTCTGTGGATACTTTTTGATGACTAATTCACTGTCTTCACTTGTTATAGGTCCGTTCATGTTGTCTTTTTCTTCTTGAGTCTGATTTGGTAGTTTGTGTCTTTCTAGGAATTTATCTGTTTTTTCTAAGCTATGTAATTTTTTGGCATACACTTGTTTATTGTATTCCTTTATAAATCTTTTTATTTCTGTAATGTCTGTAGCAAGGTCTGTAGCACTATCCCAAGTTTCACTTCTGGTTCTAGTAATTTGACCTTCTCTTATTTTCAGTTTGTCAATTTTGTTGATCTTTTCAAGAGCTAGCTTTTGGGTTTATTTTTCTCTTTTGTTTCTGTATTCTCTGTGTCATAAATTTCTGCTTTAATCTTTGTTATTCTCCTTCCTTCTCCTTGCCTTAGGGGTAGTTTGCTCTTCTTTTTCCAGCATCTTATGTTGGAAGAGTAGCTTATCTTTTTTCTTCATAAAGGCACTAACTGCTCTACGTTTCTAAGCACTGTTGTAGCTGCAGCCACTTAGTTTTGGTATGTGTGTCTTCATTAATCTCAAAATATTTTCTGGTTTCCTTTTTGATTTGTTCTTTGTTCCATTGGTTATTTGGGAGTGCATTGTTTAATTTCCACATATTTGTGAGTTTCCCGGTTTTTTTCCTATTACTGATTTTTAATTCTATTCCATTGTGATTGAGTAACATAATTTATATAATTTCTCTCCTTTCACATTTTTGAGATTTGTTTATGGCTTAGCATGTGGTGTCTTCAGGGAATGTTTCATGTACACTTGAGAAGATCATATGTTCTGTTGCCATTGCTGGGTGGAATGTTGTACAGATGTCTGTTGGGTTAGTTCATTTCTAGTGTTGTTCTTGTCTTCTGTTTCATTATTGATCTTCTGTCCACATGTTCTGCCTATTATTGAAGGTGAAGTGTTGAAGGCTCCAACTGTTGTTGTCAAATGTCTTCCTTCATTTTTGTTTGTTTTTGCTTTAGGGATTTTGGTGCTCTGTTGTTAAGTTGCATATGTGTTTATAGTTGTTACATGTTTCTGGTGGATTGATCCTTCTTTGGTTATAAAATGTCCCCTTATCTCTAGTAACACTTTGGTGTCTTAATCTGCTTTCTCTAAGATCGATGTAACCACTTTTAGCTTTCTTGCGGTTGCTGTCTGCTTGATATATTCTCCATCCTTTCACTTTGAATCTATCGTATCTTTGAATCTATGGTGTGTCTCCTCTGGCAGTGTTAAGTTGGATCATGGTTTGTTTTTGCTAAATCCCCTCTGACACACTCTGCTTTTGACCGGGTGGTTTAGTCCATTCACATTTCATGTTATTGACATGGTTGGGTTCCATCTGCCCTTCCAGTTTTTGTTTTCAGTTGTCTTGAGTCTTTTACATTCTGCTCTTCCTCCTTACTGCTTTATTTCTTTTGTGGTTGTTTTGGGGCTTGCCTTGTGCACAGTACCCTGTTAGAATCAGCTTTAGATTTATGCCAATTAAGTTCTGGTCATATATAGAAACACTACTCCTTTGTAGCTCTATTACATCTCCCCCTTACAAACTCCATGGCACATGGTTATAATTATTTGTTTCTTTAGCACATTGCAGCTCTGCTCCCACCCACCCTCTTTGTGCTGTTATTGGCAAATATCTTAACACATATGTTACTCTATGTTACAGGCCCACGAATACTTTATATATAGTATATGTATATAAAATATATGTTTTATACAATGTCATTCCGTTAAGAGAAGAAAGGAGAAAATGTGCATTTATACTGTGTTTTTTATAATTACATAATTACCACTACTACCCACACTCTTCATTTTGTTCATATGCATTTGAATTACCACCCGAGGTCACTTGTTTTCAACCTGAAGAACTTTTGGTATTTCTTGTGAAGTCGGCCTGCTAGCAATAAGTTCGTTCAGTTTTTTGGTTTCCTGGGAAGATCCTCATTTGCCTTCACTTTTGAAGACTTACTGGCTGCACATAGGATTCTTGATTGCGTTTTTCTTGAGCACTTTCAATATGTCATCCTACTGACTTCTGGCCCCTCTTGTTTCTGCTGAGAAGCCAGCTGTTAATCTTACGGGGTTCTGTCAGTAAGGAGTCCTTTTTCTTGGGGCTTTCATGATTTTCTCCTTGTCTTTTCACTTTCAGAGTTTTACCTCTGCTATGCCTGTTTGTGGATCTCTTTGAGTTCTGCCCCGATATGTAGGTTGTTGTTTTTCAAGAAGTTTGGGAAGTTTTCAGTGATTGTTTCTTTGAGTATCTTTTCTGTTCCTCTCCTCTCTTTCTCATCCTGTTTGGCACGTGTTTGAAAGCCGGGCGGCGTCTCACCTTTCTGAGGCTGTGCGGCGTTCCTCAGCTTGCGTCATCTCCACTGATGGGTCTTCAGGTTTGTTTATTCCTTCTTCTCTCAGTTCAGGGCTGCTGTTGTGCTTTTCGAGTAAGTTTTTATTTTAGTCATTTCACTTTTTAGCACCAGAATTTCTATTAAAAAAATTTCTTTCTCATGCTTGCTTCGGCAGCACATTATACTAAAAAAAATTTCTTTCTCTATATTCTTGTTCTCTGTTCTAGCGTTGACATCATACTTTCTTTTATTTCTTCAATCATGGTTTTCCATTATCTGTGAGCATGTTTGTACTGGGTGCTTTGCTGAGTGTAGCTCTTACACATTCTCACCGTATGCTCACATGTGAGTTAACTAAGCCACATGATAGATATGTTCATTAACTGGATTGTGGTGATCATGTTACAAGTATAGGTGTATAAGAAATCCTCACGTTGTACCCCTTAAATATATACAGTTTGGTCAGTTTTCCTCAATAGAGCTAAAAAAATAGGTTGAGGGGCTTCCTGTGTCTTTACTGACCAAATCTGGCAAGGTTATGTGTTAAAAAGAACTTGAATGTGTAAAAATTTAATTTAAAATATTTTACAGTGACATAGATACTATCTGAATACATTTTATGTGGGATCCACAGGGAATGTAGGTCAGTTTCAGCGTGGGCTTGATGAGTTGATTCGCTGAGGGACAGGAACACGTCCGGGGGAGCCTAAGTTGTTTCCCCCTTGGCTGCTGAGTGCAGAACTCCTCACTCTCCCAGAAGTCATTTGCAGAGTCTGGTTACATGATTGTCAGCCTTTGAGGAGGTGGCCGTTGTGTCGTTGGAATGTTCACAGGGCGTCAGGCTGTGCTCCAGGATGGACACCCAAGTGCCCAGAGGTGCCCTCAGTGAGCCTGTGATTTTCCCTGTCAGCCCTTGCCTGCCCCACACAGGTGCTCTGTCCTCCACTTTCAGTTTGTCCTGTGTGGCCCTCCTCCTGCCCCAGGAGCAGCTGTGACTTGGTTGGGAGAAACTCTCTGTTGACACAGAACCCAGTCCTTGGACACCTGTGGTTTCTCCCTCCATCGGTCCCCTCTTATCTTCAGGGCCATTCCTAGGGACACAGGCCCTTGCGGATCTGTTGTTCCGTGACTTTGGCTGCCCCTCCTCAACCCTCTCTCTTCCTGGTCTGTCATTGTTCTCCTTGGCAAGATTCCAAGTGTGGGTTAATTCCATGACTGAACTTCTCCACTCAGTACCCGAGAGGATTTCTGCTAAGGAAACCGTATATCTGTGCTGATGCTGCTGATTAAAATTCAGCACCCCCCCCCCCCCCACCGCAACGGTCTCCACTTCGCGCCCATGTTGTTACCAGCACTTTCTCGTCTCTGCCCTGTCCAGACGCCCCTCTGTTCTCCCACCCCGTCTCTCCCTGTGGTGGGACTCCGCGTCTCAGCCCTCCTCAGGCTCCCCCACCTACTTCCTTACTCATTTACTCTCCGCGAGCAACATGCTCCATTTCACACAAAGAACACAGAGGTCAAAGGAAACACTTTTCGTGCCTTGTCCCCAGGCTGCTCTTCTGTTTTCCTCCTGTGCTCTCACTCTGGGAGGGTGGGGGGGGGATGTGTCCTTCCTGCCAGGGGGTTTTCTGTTCACTGTGTTCTTGGCTCCTCTCCTGCATCAGGTCTGTTCCCTCTTTTCATTCCTTCTGATGGGATTTTACCACGTCCTCTTGGCCCATTTCCACGTTTCTAGTGTCCTTCCTACCTAAGCTCCTCTTGCGATCTGCTGCCGGATTTGTGCTCCGCAGGTACAGACCTGCCTGTGTTTTGCGTGAGACTCTGTCAGCCATGCCCAGGATAGCATTCAGACTCAGGCAGAGGGTTCCGTCCGTGGTGACTGTCACATGTGTGACCACTCCACAGTCTTGGTGACACGGTCGGTCCTGCTGGTGACTTTGCACGTAGGGGCCTCTGCTGAGGGTAGTGTTCCCTCATCTGGACACCTTCTCTGGTGCACAGGCCCAGCTTCCTCGGAGAAGCCCCTCCCTCCTACACTGGGGTGCGTGGCTCTTCAAGCGTGGCCGTGATGCTCTGAACGCTGCTCCAGAACAGCATGCACGGTGTTAATTTGTGGCCGGCACACCATGTCCTCTCTAATTGGATGGCCAGCTTTTGTCTGCAGGACCTGTGCCACGGCCCGCTCTTGCAAGGTGCTCTTTAAAGCTCTAAAGAACGTGCAGAAATTACATGCAGTGTGACTCCGGTCATAAATTTAATCTTACATGTTTTAAAGTAGAATAGTCCTTTTTAAAACAATTCAGCAAAGTTATACAACCTAGAATGGGGATTTTAACTTTTCAGAAAATTAATAGACAATCTTTATTTGAGCTATAAAATTCTCTCCAGTGGTAACAGGTCTACATAGGCTTAACGTGACCAAGAGTCTCATTTGTCCCTCAGTTTTATATGAGACATTTGTCCCCTATAATTTGGCTGGTTGTAGGATACTTCACCAGAGTATCTGGTTTCTCTTCTGTTCCCCATTTCCCAAGTTATGCATCCCCCCTCCTCCCTTCCCTGACTGAGTTTATTCAGCAGAAATGTTTGAGTTCGTCCCATATGCAAACTCCTCGTGGTGTAAGTACTACTTAAGAGAAGCACTGACCTGTTTTTTGCCCATTCTGGGCACTGAAATCTTGGTATCATTAGTCAAGTAATATCCTGCAGTCCAGACATCTCTCTGGAATGGTTGAAATGGTTCTTTAATGGAGAAACTAGTGAAGGCAGTCAAAGAAATTTTGAGTGAGAAACACCTACCTGAACACCCGTATGCTATATGCACTTACGTGGACTTAGACTTTCACTTAACCCAAGTATCACTGCCCGCGGCAGATGGACTGAGACTCGGTAGGACTGATTTCCTTCGGTTCGCTGGTTACCGACGGCCACCCTCCTCAGTGACCCCGCCCTGGCTTACAGCTGTGACTTCTGTCAGCGCCTCTGCCTCAGTCTGTAGAAGAAAAGCTGCTCATAAGTGATGCTTTGAGTCGAGTTTCGTAGATGGTGGTGCCGGGGTCGGCCCCTCCTTCTTGTCAGCCACTGTATGGCTGTGTCGCACGGCCCTCTTTAACCCCTGTCTCGTGTGTGTTGCCGTGTTACTAGCTGATTTTGTGAGCGGTGTAGACCGTGCTGATAGGGTGGCTTCATTCTGTTCCTCTTGGTAGAAGAATTAGCTTTCCAGACTGTGGTCTGAGCAGGACCCTGTTCCCACCGTCGGGCGAGCCTTGATGGCATTGCCCTCCCCTGGCCCGAAGGCTGTGCCCTTGCAGCCGCCCTGGGCCGCTTGCTTGCCTCTCACAAACCCGTTGTCGGGTGTCGTGTCTGTCTGCAGGAGCCGGAGCCAGGCGGGGCTGGCCTGGCCTGGCCTGGGCCACCGTGACCACCACCCCATGTGCACCACTCGGCTGTGCAGGAATTGAGACCAGTGATCCTGAGACAGTTTCTGATAGAAACATTTAAGGAAATTTACCTAAGTTTAACCAATAACAAAGTATGTACCGGGGCACCTGGGTGGCTCAGTTGGTTGGGTGACTGACTTTGGCTCAGGTCATGATCTCGCAGTTTGTGACTTCGAGCCCCGCATCAGGCTCTGTGCTGACAGCTCGGATCCTGGAGCCTGCTTCGGATTCTGTGTTGCCTTCTCTCTCTACCCCTCCCCTGCTCACGCTCTGTGTCTCTGTCTCTCAATAATAAATAAACGTTAAAAAAATTAAAAAACAAAAAAGCATGTACCTCACACACATCCCACATCAGGGTCGACCTTTTTTGCGCAGGACTTTTTAGAGTCCTTAATATGCTAATTGTTGTCAGTCACCAAGATGAGTGTGTGATTGATATTTAGTGTTCCCTCATCTTCTTTGACCTTGAAACTCTCTTTTTTCCCATGGAAATAGTATTTGGAAAACAGAGTTCAAGCCTAATTGAAGATTAGAAATAGCAGTCACCTCAAAATCTTAACTGTGGGGTTTTTTTGTTTTTATTTCACCATAATTAACCAACACTGTTTCTGTTACTTTCAGGTAGATATAGTGATTCATCTCACCTGGTGCTCATCACAACAGGTGCATCCTTCGTCCGCATCACCTGTCTTCCCATCCCCAACCCACCTCCCCTCTGGTGACCAGCACTGTGTTCTCTGGACTTAAGAGTCTGTTTACCGGCTTGTCTCTCTCTCTCTCTCTCTGTCTCTCTCTGTCTCTCTCTCTCTCTCTCTCTCTCTCTCTCTGTCTCCCCCTTTTTCCCCCTTTGCTTGCTTGTTTTGTTTCTTAAATTCTACATAGGAGTGAAATCATGGGGTATTTGTCTTTCTCTGGCTGATTTATTTTGCTTAACATTATACTCTCTGGCTCCATCCATGTCATTGCAAATGGCAAGATTTCATTCTGTTTTATGGCTGATATTCCGTTGCATATATATTTTACCACATCTTATTTATGGATGGACACTATGGACAGATGGACACTATGGACAGATGGACACTGTGTACGGGTAGACACTATGGATGGACCCTGGACGGATGGACACGCTCCGTATGGATGGATAGCCGTCTTGGCTACTGTAAATAATGACGCAAGGAACAGGGGGTCATGTATCTTCTCAGATTAGTGTTTATCTTTTCTTCGGGTAAATATGCTTCCTGTCTTATTTCTGTATTCAGCTCTGTTTAAGATCGTGTGTTCCTGTGTCCTGTGCTCTGTCCCTACCTTGCTGCCTCACTCAGCCCACGGCGTGTGTTCCACACCGAGAGCACAGAGCGATGTGACCGGGCGGGACCTTCCCACCCTGCCCATACCCCCTAACTCTCTGGTCCTTGTTCCCAGGTCACATGTGGTTCCCTGCACTCCCGCCCTCTCCCCAGGTCCTTGTTCCCAGGTCACATGTGGTTCCCTGCGCTCCCGCCCTGCCCATACCCCCTGTCTCCCTAGGTGCCTGTTCCCAGGTCACATGTGGTTGTGGTCTTGGGTTTTCAGGGCTTCCCCTCACCCTGTCCCCTGCTTGTGAGCACATGACTGCTCTTTCCTGCCTGCTCCACCAGGTCTGCCCCGGCCTTGCCATGGACTCTGGAGCCCCTACCGCTCGGCCTGTCCCCTCAGACTTTGTGCCTAAAACCCCGCTGTTCGTTCAGCTCTGCAGAGCCCTCGAAGCCGACGCTTCTCTGCTGGCATCTGCCCCCCTCCCACTGTTGTACCTGGGGTTCTGTGGGTCTGCAGCCCACCGGCCCCGTGGTGCACTTCTGGGGGCAGGCATGGGGGTGTCTGCCGTACTCCTCCCATCAGATGCTCTGGGGCAGATTTGTGAGAAGGACATGACCCCGTCCGCGGGGGCTGCACCTGTCACCAGGCATGGTGTGAGGCACTGCTGGCAGGTGACAGCCTTTGAAAGTTGAAGGTGAACGGGGCGTTTGTGGCATGAAGGAGTCAAGGAGGGTGTTCTATTCAAACTTAATTTGGAACAGTATTTCAATAGGAAAGTGAAGAAAGGTCACTGGGTAGGGCTGAGGAACTGAATGTCCAAAAGGTCAGGCTGCATAGGGTTATACCCAGTGTTGCCTTTGGTTGGTGCCTGCAGGACAGAGAACTCACAGGTGCCCCCTGCTCGCCCAAGACCGTGCTCCCAGGCAGGACAGAGAACCCACAGGTGCTCCTTGCTTCCTGGTGACCGTGCTCCTGGGCGGGACAGAGAACCCACGGGTGCTCCCTGCTTCCCTGTGACCATGCTCCTGGGCGGGACAGAGAACCCACGGGTGCTCTCTGCTTCTGGTGACTGTGCTCCTGGGCGGGACAGAGAACCCATGGGCGCCCCCTGCTCGCCCATAACTGTGCTCCTGGGCGGGACAGAGAACCCACGGGTGCTCTCTGCTTCCTGGTGACTGTGCTCCTGGGCGGGACAGAGAACCCACGGGCGCCCTCTGCTCACCCATGACCGTGCTCCCGGGTGGGACAGAGAACCCACGGGTGCTCTCTGCTTCCCGGTGAGTGTGCTCCCGGGCAGGACAGAGAACTCACGGGCGCCCTGCTCACCCGTGACCATGCTCCCAGGCAGGACAGAGAATCCACAGGCCCGGCCCCACTCGCCCATGACTGTGCTCCTGGGTGGCCGTGGGTGGCAAGCTTCCACAGGGCAGCCCTTTGCTGTTATGCCAGACGCGGGCGTGGGAGGCCTGCGCAGGGTGCACACGGGGCCTCTCTGTGCGTGTGAGTCCGTGTGCAAGCAGGCATAGGGTTGACCTTGGAAGAAGACCATTCAGGGCGCACGTGGCGGTTGCTGTGAGCCTGGGAGCGTCCACAACACATGATACGCCAGGTGCTACGCGGCTGCCATCCACGAGGAGCAGGGAAGGCCCGCGAAACGTGGGGGAGGGTGCAGCACGGGGTGGGTATGGGGAGGGCACATTCCGGAGAGCCTGGCCTCCAGAAGGTCTGGGGACCATCGCGCCGGTCCGGGGTGGAGAGCAGAGCCCGGGCCCCTGGTGCTCTCTGGAGCGCCGCGCACGCACGTGGTAGCGCATGCGCACTTGTTCACGAGCCCTGCCGCAGGCGGTCTCACGGCCGCCAGGCTGGCTGCTGTCAGAACCCAGAGAACAGCAGATGCGGGCAAGGGCACAGGGAAAAGGGGCACCTTGTGTCCTGCTGGTGGGAATGCAAAGTCCTGCAGCCATGTGGAGGTCCAGAGAGGTAAGAAAAGCGCCACCACCGGGGCCAGAATTTCACTAAGTATACACGCCTCCTGGCGGAGGCAGGGACTTGGGTCCTGCATGGCTGTGCTCACGGCAGCCAGCAGGTGTGTTCCTGTGCAGAGAGGGGCTGAAATGTGTCCGCACGTGTGTCCACACGCGTGCACGTGTGTACGTGTGTGTCCTGTTATCTAGGTGCAGTGTTTCTCCAGAGACTCCCAACCACGACAACGTCGTTTGCCGTTCAGTAGACAGGAAGAAAAACTGGAATAATCCTGAAGAAGAATTGTTTCATGCATCTTAACCATGCCGAGATGATCGATTAAATGAACAGGCATTTGTGATTTATCTTAGTTACATGTGCTCAGTGCACTCAAATTTTCTTACACTGCAAATAAATTTAATTAAATTTAATTAAATGGATGGAACCAGTATGCGCCCTTGTCTACAGCAGAGAAGCAGGAGGAATGTGAGAGGAGAGGGCTGCTGGAGGCCATGGCCCCACGGTCTTGGGTGAAGACGGGCTGACGTGGCCTCAGGGCCCCGGGGAGTTGCGGCAGGAGTCTCCTGGGTGGATTCAGCCCTCGAAGGGGGGACGCTGTGGTCGTGGCCGAGCACCTGCCCGCCTGTCTGTGTGTCTGTCTCTGCGCTCATTTCTATCTGTCTTTGGGGAGAATGTGTATCGAGTCCCCTCTGTACGAGGTGCTCCAGTTCTGGGACAGCTTGTGAGTGACACAGCGCCATGTCCCCTGCGTCCCTCCCCAGGGGCCTCAGCGGGGGCCAGGTTGTGGCCCACCTCCTCACCTGCCCGGGGGTCCACCGCTCCTGGAAGGTGGGGTTCCCCTCATCATGTACTAAGTCATAGAGGATCCCACCTGCTTGTATAATGCTGCCCTGAAGCTTCCCTGACTGCTGTGCTGGAGATTTGGCTGTCAGTTGATGGCATGGTGGATGGCGTCGTGGGTGGCGTGATGGATGGTGTGGTCAGTGCTGTGGTGGGTGGTGTGGTGGATGGTGTGGTCAATGGCATGGTGGGTGGCGTGATGGATGTTGTGGTCAGTGGTGTGGTGGGTGGCGTGGTCAATGGCATGGTGGGTGGCATGAGGGACGGTGTGGTCAGTGGCATGGTAGGTGGCGTGGTGGATGGTGTTGTGGTCAGTGGTGTGGTAGGTGGCATGGTCAATGGCGTGGTGCGTTGTGTGGTGGATGGCATGGTGGTGGTGTGATGGATGGTGTGGTCAATGGTGTGGTGGGTGGTGTGGTGGACGATGTGGTCAGTGGCGTGGTAGGTGACGTGGTGGATGGCGTGGTGGGTGGTGTGATGGATGGTGTGGTCAGTGGTGTGGGTGGCGTGGTCAATGGCGTGGTGGATGGTGTGGTCAATGGCATGGTGCGTGGCATGATGGATGGTGTGGTCATTGGTGTGGTGGGTGGCGTGGTCAGTGGCGTGGTGGGTGGCACGAGGGATGGTATGGTCAGTGGCGTGGTAGGTGGCGTGGTGGATGGCGTGGTGGATGGCGTGGTTGCGGTGCTAAGTGATTCTTGCCTCCTGCCCACATGTGCTTCTCATCACAGGGATGGCCGTGGGACTGCACTTTGTACCTAAGAGATGCCAGTGGAGGCGCTGCGTTCCTTGTGGTGACCCTGAGGAGCCAGTGCGTGACTGCTTGCCCCCACCCTGTGGCCGTGGGCTCCGGACAGTGGTCTCCGTGTGTCCCCCCTGAAATGGACGCAGTCAGCGAGCTTCATCTGTGTGTCTGCCACCCAGGCACCGGGGGACTGTTTGCCGCTACGGCACAACCAGGGCATTTGCACGTTCTGTGCAGGGTTCTGAAGCCACGGTTGTGAGTGGGCATTTGACAGGCAGTCACCAGGCCAGGTCAGCTCACGCCACAGTGGTGGAAGTTCTGTTTCTAAAGCCCGAAGGGTCCATCTGAGCTGTGAAACGGCCAGCAGTCCCATGACATCTCCATTCCTCAGTTCACTCTAAAGTGGGGGAATCATGGCAGGTTTCCTGAGATCGCCACGGATATGGAATCAGAGCGCGACAGGCGAGCATGTGGCCTGAGGCCCGGACAGTGAGTGCTGTTGGATTTGTGCATCCTGATATCCACGGGTTTGCTTGCAG
This sequence comes from Panthera uncia, assembly GCF_023721935.1. Lineage (NCBI taxonomy): Eukaryota > Metazoa > Chordata > Mammalia > Carnivora > Felidae > Panthera > Panthera uncia. Next base: position 199,608,363 of record NC_064811.1, on the reverse strand, counting down.
CTGCCATGCCCTGTATTCATCCGGGGGGCAGTCCCGCCTCGTGGGCCCAGCTGGGAGCAGCAGGGAAGGAGCCCTTGGTGTCCTGGGACCCCACAACTCAGACGCAGACCCCTGCACCTGTTTGTTAGGGTCACTGGTCTGAGGCTGATGACCGCTCTCGCATGTGTCACTGTACTGAGTACCTCAACAGACACTGACTCAGGGCCCACGTCAAGCCCGGCTCTGGGCCCTGGGGCCACAGCACGGCCCCCTGACAGACCGTCCTGCCTGCACAAAGCTCCTGCTGTAGCGGGGCAGGGGGAGAGCGCACAGAAGCAGGAGGTAGCACCAGGCCGTGTAAACTACGAGGGAGCACAGTGTGGGGAGAGCGGAGGAGCGGGTGCAGAGAAATGACCTTGAGAAGGCTGGAGGGACCTTGCAGGGAATCTGGAGGGAGCCATCGGTGAGGACGTCCTGGAGGGGAGCTTGCCAGCAGAGGGCAGCACGGGCAAAGGCCCTGGGGGATGCTTGGCAGGTGGAAGAGCAGCAAAGGGCCCGAGCGGCCGGGGCTCTTGAGGGGGCTGAGATCAGTAGCTCCTGCCACAGAGCTCTGGGGGCTTTGGGGCATTTAGGGACCAAGTGTTCTGAGGATGCATCAGTGTTCTGGGCCAACGATGACATCCAGACTGGCTTAGAAGGTCAGACTGGTTTGTGTGTGAAGACCAGTTTTGGGGCCACAAGAGCGGAAGCAGGCAGGCCAGTCAGGAGGATGCTGGACTCATCCGGCCAGTGGTAGCACGGCCGGGGCAGGAGTGGGGGGCGTGAGACCCTGCCTGAGTCTGATGCAGGCTTCCAAGTGAGGTCTGAGGCCCCCGCCGGGGACAGTGTGCTGGCACCATTTGCAGAGACGTGGTCATGCGTGGATGGGGAGGTCGTTTGTTAGGGGGACATGTTAATTTTGAGATCCCACTGGACGTGTGAGTGGTAACAACAAGTGGGCAGTTGTACGTGTGGCCCTGAGATCCAGGGAAGGGAGTGTGCAGGGCTCGGGGATTCTGGACCAGGGCCCGGGTGGTGATGGAGAAAAGCCGTGTCCTAGGCACCCAGAGCTGAGAGGCGAGGCGAGGATTCGGCACAGGAGACTGGGAAGGAGCCGGAAGCCAAGGCGGGGGCCCTCCTGTGCTGTCAGAGGGCATGAGTTCAGACAGAGGCTCAGTTAAGGGGAAGGTTCACAGGTGGCGTGGAACCAAGCGTTTCTGTGGGGTCTTGGCGTGGACCCTCAGTGCTCCACTCACATCTCCGGGGGGCGCACATGGCAGGAGTGGGGTGTTGGGTAAGGTGTTTATTTTATAGTGTTAAGCGTTGACCGTTCTTGAACTTTCAGAGAACATAATTGACACAATTACCAGCGTTTCTGTGCGAATAACAGAGCTCTTTAAAGTGCCAGTGTTTGTGGGTCATCGCTGGCCCCCACGTCCCTTCACCTCTGTGGACTGAAGTCTCCGGGACCCCTCACCCTGCAGTCAGGAGGGACAGCCCGTTGGTGGTGAGGCTGGATGACCCGTGATTTAAGTCACTCTTTGCTTTTCCGATGATTTGTTTACAAAAAGTGAGAAATGATGTCTGTTCTCGTAATTTAAGTTGTTACGCCTTTTCAAAGCTGTCCATAGGACTGTAAGCTCCTAATTAGTTCCTGAGTTCTTAACTTTGTCAATCAATAGTTCCTGAAACTTAGACTAACAAGTGTGTGGGCCAGCGTTGTGAAACAGCCAGTCTAAACTCATTACATGCCAATTTCTGCTATTTTAAAACTCAGATAACTGTTCTGTAAAATTAAGTTAAATGGTCTCTTCTATAAGAATGGAAATATCTGCAACTTTTCTTGGCCTTTTTCTGTCTGTAACGGGTACAATTTGTGCAGTGTGTGTGCTGGCACTTCTTGGTTCCAGGCGTGCCCCCCCCCCCCCAACCCTGTCTACAGGATACAAGTATATTGTTTGACTTTCAGAAATGAGGTGTTTGACTCCTTCACGAGACCCGAAAGGCAGGCTGTCCTTAGGGGGTTTAGTTTTCTAAATCCTCAGGACCCTGTGAACACCCCGTGAGCGTGGGGTCACCTTTCCAGATTACAGGCATTTGTTCTGTGCCAGCCGTTGGGGTGGGGCAGCATGAGGGGCTCGAGGTCCTCACTGCAGACCAAGGATGGACTCAGGGGACGGTATGAGGAGGCACCCCCATCCCGAGGTCGGCCTCTCCTGACAGCAGCACTGAGGGAAGCTTCTAGAAGTTTGAGTGGAGTGCATGCCTGAGGGAGAGCAGGGCCGGGGTGGTTGGTGAGGGTCTCTCCCAGTGTGGGGCCAGCCCTCCAGTTCCCCGCCCCCCCCCCCGACTTTCTTGTTGAGCAGAATGTAAGTCCATTGGCTTCCCTGGCTTTAGGGCTTGACCCTGACACCCTGTCTCACTGCTTCTACCCTCCACATGGCTGCCTGCCTGCCTGTTCCCATAACAGGGCCTCTCCCCTGCACCCGGTCCTTCCTGGGGGGTCCCCACACCACAGTAAGTGGGACCCCGTTCTTCCCGGGGGGCCCCGCCCCACAGTAACTAGAACCCCGTCCTTCCCCCTGGGGGGCCCCCAGCCCACAGTAACTAGGACCCCGTCCTCCCCAGGCAGCCCTCACCCCTCGTCCTTCCCAGGGGCCCCCAGCCCATAGTAACTGGGACCCCATCCTTCCCTCCAGGGGGGACCCCGCCCTGCAGTAACTGGGACCCTGTCCTTCTCCCCAGGGGGGGGACCCCGCCCCACAGTAATGAGGACTCAGGAGCTGGCATTGCTCTGGCGGATGCTCAGGGTTGCCCAGTGAGAATTGGGGAACAATTCGGAAGCCACACGTGCTCAAGAGCACACACCCCTGTAGTGGTGGCTTGGCCCCTCCCCTGCCTCCCCTGTGTCCCCGTCCATCACGGGGAGAGCCCGAGAGGATGTCCTCACAGGGTGGTCCTGGGCAGTCGCTAGGGCCCCCTGCACGCAGCCCCACTGTGCTGCGAGCCGGGCTGGGCCGTGCAGACACGGGGGTGCAGCACGAGATCTTTGGTTGAGGAAAACCTCTCCGAGAACCGCTGGGGCAGTCCCTCACCCTGGTGCTCCCGTGGTCACCTGCTGGTGTTGACGGCACGCAGGGGCTGGGCCCACTCCAGGGCCCTACGATGTCCTGTCTCCGCGGGCTGCCCCGCGGGAGGTTTGCGCCAGGCTTCGTGGCCGAGGACCTCTGCTCTGGGCCTCCAGATGCCGAGGAGGCTGGTGCTGGTCTCTGGCTTCAGCCAGGGTGCTCCAGGGCCACAGAGCCGCAGGGCTCACGGGTGTGTCCGTCTGTCCCCCTCTCTGTGTCTCTCTGGCAGGACGTTTGTGGTGAGGAAGTGGCTCGCGCATCACGGAGGCTGCGTCCGCAGGCTGGAGGCCCAGGGGCTCCGAGAACCGGGGAGCTGCCGGCTCATCTCCCAGGGTGAGGGCAGCAGGCACACTGTGGTGCCGGCTCCCGCCCTGAGGCGGAGAAGCGGGGGCAGCTCCTTCCTCCTCCCCTTTGGTCCTGCTCAGGCCCCGAGGGGACTGAACTATACCGCCATGCTGCCGGTCTGGTGCCGGGTCTGCTGGGGCAGGCGGTCTGTGCTCTGGAAACCCTCAGACGTGCCCAGAAACGGGGTTTCGTCTCGGCACCCTGAGGCCGGTCAAGGACGCCTCGGGACGCACGAGGTTAACCGTGGCCGGCACGGAGCCAGCAGGGTGGGCATCTCCAGCCAGGGGGCACGCGGTGGGCCGTGCGTGCAGTCTGACGGCCATGATCACCCCGGAGGAAGGGGTTTGAGGGCGTCGAGGAGCGAAGACGGCGTTTCTGGCCACAGCCGTCCTGCAGGCCTGTTGCTCTACTTGGTCTCATTCTCGAACGTGGGGGGTGTGCTGACGTGTGCCTCTCAGCCGGCTATTTGCTGAGGGTGCAGAGGCTGGCTCCCTGCTGGCCTGTTTCAAAGAACAGCTCTCGTAAGGCTGGGCAGTGGCCTACGTCGTGCACTCAGAAGTGGTTGTTATCGTTGGAAACACTCTACACAGCTCGCTCAGTACGTGGTTCTCGGCCTCGAACATCGCCCCTCAGTTTGTGGATGTGCTGGGCGCCCCGCAGGCCCCCTGAGCTGGCGGCGGTGGGGAGCTCATCAGCTGCAGTGTGTGGTTCCCCCGTTGCCTCACTTGGGGGTGACGTTGGGCTTGGAGTCGTGGCCTCTCCATCTCCAGGGTGTTAGGTGCCAGTGCGGCGACATCGGGTGGATCACCGATGAGGACAGCCGTGTGGAACTTGACCCGCCCGTGGGTCTGGTTGTGTGGCCTCTGCCCATCCAGTGCCATTTCAGCGAGAGGTCCCTGCAGCTAGGTGACTTTGGGGTTTTCCCTCTTTCCCCCTGAAATCACAGGCAGAACCTTGTTCGGCTTCAGTGAGAGGCTTGCACTACACCGTTGAGAACGGCTTTTTATTTTGAGGTTCTCATCGCGTGGTCATGTCCAGTGGTGTCAAGGGGTTTGCTTATTCACATCAGAACCGTGACGGGCTCCTTCCTGCAAGGGCCCGTCTGGATGAGCTCCCAGGACGGGGTTTGAGGGCTGCTGTGGGTCAGCAGGGGCAGCCCCCACATGGGTTTCTCAGCTGTCGCCCCAGCCACCCGACCGAGAGGAGGGGACCGTTGACCTCACTTTGTACGGACGCCCTGAGCTGTGTGTCTGTTGCCACGGAGGTGATGCTTTGTGGTTTGTAAGGAACGTTCAGTGCGGTTTTGTTGTTTGGAACACCACAGCAGTGAAGAGGGGCTATTAACTCCGTCTGGCGGGTTGAGTTTTAATCCTTGTGTTGACATCCATCTTTCCAGTACACAGCATGATGTGCACGCACGAACCCTGCGTGTGCAGTGTCTCTGGGGGCTGTTGTCTGTGCGGCCCGTGCTCTGTGGTAATGCTTCTACCAGCACCGATGCACCCGCCTCCCAGGAGAGGCGTGCGGTCACCCCGGGTCTCCTGTGTGTGACAGATGACAGCCGTTCTGCCGACAGAACAGTCCCTTGGTGGAGGGAGGGAGGGTCCAAGGAGGCCCAGCCGTGGGCACAGAGCCAGAGAGCCTGCCCTCCCCACGCCCTCAGCGGGCAGGTGGGGCACCTGCAGGAGGCTCATGTTCACTGTGTGGTGAAGTCCCTACGGTCCCCCGGACGTGCTTGCATTTTGTGTGAAATACAAGCCAGTTTCCAGTTGCCAGCATCGATGAGCATTCTCCCACCCTCCCCTCCCCCAGCACCCTCACCAGACGGTGCATCTGTCACACCTAATGATGTCGCCGTCGCCCAGAGTCCACAGTCTACACCGGGGTCCCTCTTGGTGTCATGCATCCTGTGGGTTTGCGGAAATGTGCGGTGACTTGTGTCCATCCTTACGGTGTCACCCAGCCTAGTCTCACTGCCCCGAGCCCCTCTGTGCTCCACCTGTTGGTCCTCCCTCCTCCCACAACCCCTGGCAGCCAGCCTCTCATCTTCTCACTGTGTCCGTAGTTTTGCCTTTTCCAGGACGTCCTGGAGCTGGAATCACACAGGAAGTAGTCTTTCCAGATCAGCTTCTTACCCTGAGCGATGCGCATTAAGGTTCCTGCATGCTTTCATGGTTGGATAGCTCACCTCTTTTTCATGCTGAACGATATTGTATTGTCTGGATGGACCATTTTATCCATTCATCTGCTGAGGGGCTTCCGAGTTTGGGCAATTATGATAAAGCTGCTGTAAACTTGTGCGTACAGGCATTTGCGTGCACGTGAGTTTTCAACTGCTTTGGGAAATATCAAGGAGCAGGATTTCTGAATTGTACGTCAAGAGTGTGGTTAGTTCTGTAAGAAACAGCCACCCTGCATCCCCTAGAAACAGCCATCCTGTGTCCTGTAGAAACAGCCACCCTGGGTCCCCTAGAAACAGCCACCCTGGGTCCCCTAGAAACAGCCATCCCGCGTCCTGTACAAACAGCCACCCCCTGTCCCCTAGAAACAGCCATCCTGCGTCCTGTAGAAAGAGCCACCCTGCGTCCCCTAGAAACAGCCACCCTGGGTCCCCTAGACACAGCCATCCCGCGTCCTGTATAAACAGCCACCCCCTGTCCCCTAGAAACAGCCATCCTGCGTCCCCTGCGGAGGGAGAGGGACAGCTTCCGTCGCTCCGCGTCCTCGTTCGCCAGCGCTTGGCGTGCTCAGTGCTCCGGGTTTGGGCTGTCCTCACAGGTGTGGGTGGCGTCTCCTTGTCTGAATTTGCGTTTCCCTGATGACACGGGATGTGGCACGTCTTCTGACGTGCCTCTTTGCCGTCAGTCAAGGTCTTTGGCCCACGGCTTGAGTTGTCTGTTTTCTCGTTGGGTGTTCTGCGCACATTTTGGATAGTAGTCCTTTATGAGGTGTGTCTTATGCAGGTATTTTCTCCCAGCCTGTGACTTGTGCCTTCTCTAGACAGTGCCTTTCACAGAGCAGAAGATTTTAGTTTTCATCAGGTGCAGCTTACTAATTCTTTCTTTCATGGCTCGTGCCTGGGGTGTTGTACCTAAAAGGGCGTCTCCCTGAGGAAGTGCGTCTAGGGTTTTCTTCTGTGCTACGCACTAGGGGATTTATAGTTTTGTCCTTCACGTTTAACCTGTGACCCACTTCGCGCTGTTTTTTGTGAAGGCTGCAAGTCCTGTGTGTGGATTCATCATTTTGCGCGTGGACGCCTTTGTTGTGAAGACCACCCGTCTGCTCCGCTGTGTTGCTGGGGTCCCTTTGCCAGAGATGAGTTGTCTGTGCTTGTGTTCCACTGGTCTGTCGTCCGTTCTTTCACTGATACCATGCTGCCGTGATTACTGTGTTTAAATAGAAGCACTTGACCTGAGTGCTTCACTTATAGCCTTCGTAAGCCTTCTCTTACAGCCCTTCGTCAACATTTTATCGTGAAGTGACTCTGGATTGGGCCAGACCGTGCTCCCGTTTTGTTCTTTCTCCTAGCGTTTGCCTTATCCGGCTTTGCTGGATGTGGGTTTTGTATGAGGTAACGACTGAGTTCACGTGTGTCTCACTTATGATGAGAAAGCTATAAAAATGTGTGGAAGCACTTTAATTCCAAATAGGTGTTTTGGTCATTTTTGTCATTTTGAATGCCCTTAAGGACAGGGGCAGGCGCTTGGGTGGCTCAGTTGGTTGAGCGTCCAACTCTTGATTTCGGCTCAGGTCATGCATGCTCTTATGGTTTGTGAGTTTGAGCCCCAGGTTGGGCTCTGTGCTGACGGTGTGGAGCCTGCTTAGGATTCTCTCTCTCCCTCTCTCTGCCCCGCCCCCACTTATTCTCTCTCTCTCTCTCTCAAAATAAATAAACATTAAACGAATAAACATCCTTCAGGACAATTTAATACTGCTCTCCTATAATTGTAAAAATCATTGTGCAGACTGGCCGTACGTTATTTTATGTGAGTTAATTTTAATTATCACGTGAATCCTACATGTACACACTATAAAAAGTGAAGTGGTTTTAGGAGGTGTGTGAAGAGCGGCCCCGCCCTGTCCTGCTGCCTGGAGACCCCTGTCCCCTCCGAGTGCCCCGCTGGCGTGTGTGGAAGATGGGGCCTCTCCGGCCCCTCCCCCTGTGCTCAGTGTCCCTTCTGTCCTGATTTTTGGGTAAATCGATGGTCAGTACTTTGATCACATTCAGTTTATAGGATCACACCTCTTTTTTTGGTAACGTCTTTTATTGTTTGTTAATTGCCTTATTCTTTACTGTCTTAACATTTTTATCTTTCTTTCCTGTGTGTTCAGCCTGCATCCATCCTCCGCACTCCCTCCTTCCCTGGGGCCATGGCCGGGTGTCACGTGGGGACCCTCCACCTGAGTGTGGCCCTCGCCTCCCCGGGGGTGGGGGGGTTGGGGGGGGGTGGCCTCTCGGGCTGTCTGCTGCTGCCACAGGTCCTGTGGGGTCATTTTAGAAAGTGACCCATTTTATTCCTTGCTTGTCTCATGCTGTCTTCTGTTTCTCCCTTGGAATTTCTAAAACACCGTTTCTGCATATTCTAGCTTCCAGTATTTAGTATTTTGGTTGAGTTTGGGACTGTTTGTTCTGGATTTTCATGATGGTGAATCTTAGGCTCGTCACGTTGTGCTGGCTGTGCCAGGAGCTCAGTGGGCCTGTTGAGTCCGAAATTACGTCGTTCAGACCTGTGGATCATGACCGTCTGTGTGATGCTGTGTATTGTTTCGTGGCCTTTCACTCTGGACCTCCCACTGGCCAGAATGGTGTGCCCCCGGGATGGCCACATAACCTCTGTTCTCTCCTTTTTTCCCCTCTTTATATAATTTTTCTCTAAACCTTCTGGGAGACTTCCTTGAATTTGTTTTTTCAACTATTTTTTAAGATTTTATATTCATTTTTGTTTTCTTTTTAAATTTCCAAAAGCTGTTTCTTGTTCTGTAGATTTCCTTTTTATAAGAATAGCATCCTGTCCTTGGGTCATGGACAAAATCTCTCCTCCGTCTTTCTGCAATGTTAATTATCATTATCTTAAAATGTTCTCTCGTTTTGGTAATGCTTCTGTTTCCTCTGATTTTGTTTTTCTTAGTCACTGTCAGAGTGGGGGGTTTCTTTAAATGCATGATAATCCTCAGCTGTGAGTTTTCATTAAGTGCAAGACATTAAACATTTATGTGGAGTTGGTTTTTGGTGAGTAAATGGGGCTTATTGGCTGGTGGAATTTTCCACACAGATCTGGTGGCAAGCCAGTTTTAATTGGAAAGCCTACGTTAATAGGTATTTTCTCTTGGCCTTTTTCATTTTTCAGAGGAGAATATTCTGGTCTCCTGCTTGGGGAGGACAGGGGTGGGGCAGGTGACAGGCCAGGGTTCTCCTTCTGGAAGAAGGTGAAGCAGGTGGGAGGCAGAACCGTTGGGCGTGCCAGCTTTGTGTCTCGCTTCTGTGCAGCCCCGGGATCGCTCCCCAGCACCCATGTGCTTTTTGCTCCCTCTGGTTCATGTCTCTGGGTGTGGGAGGGGGGCCTGGGCACGACACACTCCGGCGTGGCTGCTTGTGCCCTCCCTGGAGACACAATGTGCTTCTGAGCCCCAAACTTCTGGTGCTGAGTCCTTGCCGAGAACTCTTGGACAGTCAGACCCTAGATTTATGGCTCTCCTCCTTCTGCTCCTTATCTTTTTTTTTAAAGTTTATTTGTTAATTTTGAGAGAGAGGGAGAGAGAGAATCCCAAGAATCTGAGCTGTCAGCATGGAGCCCAGTGCAGGGCTCGAACCCACAAACTGTGAGATCTTGATGTGAGCTGAGATCACGAGTCAGATGCCTAACCGACTGAGCCCCCCCCGACGCCCCTTTCTGCTCCTTATCTGTCAGGCACCTGTTGAAATCCTTTCCGTACGTGCTCAGACACTCGGTTCTTGTGTGTGAGTTTTTATCTCAGCCGCTCTTCCGACTTAAAGTCATGTCTGTGTGTGTCGAAGGGACGGGTTAATTGAATGCGTTGCTGTGTTTACGCAGCATAAGCTGCATGCTGGGCTGGTTCAGTTCGCCGAGTGTGTTTCCTGTCCAGGGAGCATCAGTGTCGCTTGGGAGCTCAGTAGAAGTGTAGATTCTGGGTGTGTCCGTGCACCTGTGTGTTTAAAGGCATAGGAGAGATTTATTGAAGATTGGGAACAAAATCTTTTCCAGAGCTTTGTTGTGGTATAATTGATACACGAAAACTCCAGTTTGAGGCGTTGGGATGTGGACACACACCATCCCCACAGTCAAGGCCGTGAACGTGGCCATTGCCTCCCAAAGTGCCCTTGCCCCTCCTCGTGGTGTGGTGGGCACCCCCTACATATCATCTGCCTGCACACATTCCAGGAGCTCGGCATAGCATCGCGGATGGCGGGTGCTGTGTGTGCACAGGCCTCCCGAGCTCCTCCTCCAGCCCGGAAACATGGGTGAGTGCAGGGCTGGTGGGGTGGGGGTGGGGGCTGTGCTTACAGCCCCCTGCATCACGCTGATGCAGGCAGAGTGTGATGACGCACCCCTGCCCCACTCACATGTGACCATTGAGGCTGCTGGTGGCTGAGGCTTGCCCTGTGCACGTGCCTGTGCCCTGAGGGTGTAACAGTGGCCTGTATCACTAGGAATAGGGACGTCTCCGTCTGTGAACCCCCTCTTCCAGTCCACCCTCCAGTGTGGGAGTGCGTGCAAACTCTCTTCATCCCCACAGCCGCCCTGAACGTGTTTTCTTTGGAGATGCGAGCTGACGGTCATGGTGCGTGTGGGGCAGCCGCCTCCCCGGCCAGCTGCTGCGAGGGGCCGCCACGGGCACGGGGCTCGACTGAGCACACGGGAGGTATGCCGGGCCCCAGGGCAAGTGTGGGGCCGGGGGCCAGCCTCTGTGTGGCCGTGTGCCTTGCAGCAGGTGCCTAAGCTGGTCACTGCTGCTCAGCTCCCCTTGGGAGGGAGGCATAGGAGAGAAAGCCTGTCAGACATGTGCAGCTCCGCGGGCCTGGCAGTGACGTGGGGGCCGTGTGCAGATCTGTGTGCAGATCCGTGGTCCTGGATGGGAAGCGGGGACCACGTGTAAATCCGTGTGCAGATCCGTGGTCCTGGCTGTGACACGGAAGCCTGGCTGTCTCATTTCGTGAGAGCCACGGACACGGCTTCTTGTCGGGACCTGCCTGCAGCTCTTGGCTAACAGTTATCGGCCGGGAAGAGGGGCCTGAGCAGCTTGGTGTACCCCGTGCTCCCCGCGCTGCAGAATGTGTCTGAGGCTCACGTGCCCCGTGGAGCACGTTGCGCTGCACGGTGTTAGTTTGCAGATGTAAAGGGCACTAGCTCATTACTTGGGCCGTAGGAAGTAAGGCTGTGAGGGCCTCCAGCTCACGTGGCTCGTTGAGTCCACATCCAGCTTCTCGTGACCACACGGGGATGGAGAGGCTTCTGCCTGGATGGAGGGAGAAGGGGCGAGGACGAAACAGCACCCCTGAGAAATTTTATTTTTAAATATGAATGTAGTTGACACAGGATGTTGCCTCCAGACCTTGTTTTCTTCTGAAAGATGACGCACATATCTGAGGTCTGCGCCATTCAATACGGCGGCCACAGCCACGCTTGCACTTGAAATGTGGACAGTGCGACCGAGGACCAGAATTTCGAATTTTAATTGACTTCACATATTTTCACTTAACTTCGCCCGTGTGGCCAGTCAGCGCCGTATTGGGTCAGAAGCACCGGATCTGAGGCTCTGGCTCTCTTGACCTGACGCCTTAGGTAAACCCTGCTCAGGTTGGCCCCGCCAGGAGTCAGCATGCAGGGAGGAGCGAAAGCTTGAAGTTGACATTCGGGGAATGGATTGTCAGTTGGAAGACTCTGGACACAGGACGCAGAGGACGTAGGCAGCAGCGGTTTCCGAGAGCACGTGCTGTGGGTGTCATGCTCGTGATTACGTGGGCAGGTGCCCATGGATGTGTTCTGTGGGGTGCAGAGCACGGTGTCCCCCAGGTATTCTCCGCAGTAAATGCTCTCCTGCAACGGGCAGGTTAGTGGCTTTGAGCCTTTACAAGTGCCGTTGGTCAGGCAGGGTGATTTCATTCCCTTCTGCTGTTTCCTGGGGAGGCTTCAGGGAGGGAGCGAGGCTACTGTGGGTCCCCGGCCCAGCCCCAGCTGGTGGCGAGGAAGAGACGTGAGGCTGTGGCGCCTGCCGGGAACGAGCACCGGTGTCTCACCTGTGGCCATAGCGAGGAGGAGCTTGTCGAGATTAGGGATGGGTGCTATTTTTGAACTCAAATGGTCTGCCCTCAGCAAAGTCACAAGTGGATTCTATGGCTGCTTGTGATTTCTCTGGACCCATATGTTCTCTTGCTTGGGGTCACGTGAGAAGAGCCACACAGCTTGTTCACAGAGACTGCGGTGGCCAGGGTGGGCTGAGCGCTGCCTCTGTGGGACCCTGGAATGAGCAAGTGGCCATGCCAGTTGGTGGCCGCGTGGGGCAGCGTCTAGGGTGGGGGCTGGAATGGGGAGAATCGCGGGGTCGGGTGCAGAGGCCTGTTGAGGCTTAGTTGTGTGTGTGGGTGCTATGCATGGGAGTTCCTGTGGCTTGCTTTTAGAATCACCCGTCTGATAAGCTGACGTGTGTTTGTGGACATCTGTGTGGCTCTCGAGGTCTTTCTTCCCTGACACAGATGCCACAGGATGGACCCCAGTGGGGTGTGATTGCCCTGGCATATCGGGGCCTGGAAGGGGGTCTTCCTACCTGTGGACAGTCCCTGTGGAGCGTGCGGCCCCCCAACCCCACCCCAGGCGGGAATCACGGATTCTGAGGAAGCCCTTGTCACCACTGCGGTCTTTCCCACTGGTTCCTGCACTGCCTAGAACCACAGACTTGTGGTGTCTCTTAGGTTTGTTTAGACTTGGAAATTGGGAATACCATTTTGTCTGCAGCTGATGATACTTGGGCGTGAATTATTCCTTCCCTGGTGTGGAGGGATGGCAGGCAGCATGGAAGAGAAGGCCGATGCTCTTACAGAGCGAAGCTTCTGTGACCGTTAGTTCCACCTATTACAACAGGCTGTGCGCTTGACTGGATCGCAAGTCGATCAAGGGCAGACCCTGGGCTCGGTGCCCCCTGCCTCCCCCTGCCTCTCCCCTCTTCCCTCTCTCCCTGCCTCTCCCCCCTCACCCTCCCTCTCCCCCCATCCCTGCCTCTCCCTCTCCCTGCCTCTCCTCCCTCTCCTCCCTCTCCTCCCTCTCCTCCCTCTCCTCCCTCTCCTCCCTCTCC